>NW_017306350.1:1510300-1538874 GCF_000935625.1 Nanorana parkeri | reverse complement strand
ATATATACATACATATATATATATATATATATATATATATATTTACGGTGTAATACCAATTTATTGAAATATATATATACATACATATATATAGTCACTTTACAGAAAATCCAAGCAGATAATCAGAAGAATGTAAAGTCATCCTGTACTAAAGCAGTGTGCAGATACCAATGCTAGGCAAAATAGAGACACCGACAGTGTCTTAGTAGAAATAGCATTCCCAGGGGCCCCTTTTTACCTGTGTATGTATGATTTTGTCAATTGAGGTGCCCTTCGTTAAGGGCATTAAACTCTATCAGACTTAGCAAATCCTGTGCATAAAAAAACTGGCAGTTACCGTAACACAAAACTGTGTGTATGTACATTTCCTGCCCTACCTGTATGCTTGGGCAATAAATGTTCATGGTGATTCATGCACCAATTATTTCAAAAAGTGATGGTTCAATGGTTGTGCTGATCTCCCCACATCTGGCTGCATTCTTATGTCTATCACAATCTTAAGTTTCACTGGTATACAGGCTTGTGTAGTATTGAAATAGTAACTATATAGATAGCCATGCTATATAAATATATGATTTCTGTCCGCTGTGTGTGAGCAGATCCCATATTACAACATTTATGGTTTAACCTATCAGATTATTAATCAAAGTTACTGCAGTATTGCAGCAGAATTTAGGAGACAATAGGCTCAATTCACAAAGCTTTAACACAAGGATAAGTATCTTTATTTTTGTCATGTGACTATAATTTTCACATCTGATTGGTCTCGGCAGAAAATAACCGTCACTTTTTTAAAAACAAGTATCCTTATCTTGGCGTGCTATCTTTGTCAATTTACCCTAATAGATGAATTATTTAACTGTTGCTTCTACTAATTATCAACAGCTCCACATTATTATAAAAATAACAATATTTAAAAATGCTAACCAACTAAAGAGAATATTTTAAAACATATTTTTAAGTAACTTTGGGTTTATTCTAATAGCTTGATAAGTCAGATTTCCACCTCATAGAGAACCTCAAAGAGCACAAGAACTCTCAAGACAAAAGAGCACAAAACTACCTTGTAGAAAAGGATGAGAATACGGTGGTGGGATATTTCTATAGTAATCTGTATACTGCAGATCTTGAGAGGTCCAAACTAGGGCCTGCAGTCCTGAACAAGGGCATATATTTCTTCCTAGAAATAGTTCTCATGACCTATTATGGAGACAATTCCCCCACCAAAGTTTGGGCCTCTTTATTAAAGTTTATATAAAGGGAATTTGTTTTTAGTTTTCGATGGGGAAGGGTTGGATTCTTTGCCAGGATTTTCTTTAATTGTTGTCTGTATACCCACTGGGGAAATTTACTCTCTCTGTTTGCCCTGGTGACCATTATCCCTGGGACTGACAGTGAAGGAAAATCCAAACTTGACTTGTCACCAGTGCAAGAGGTGAAGGTAAACCATGGAACGGGGTCAAATATAACGGTGACAACTGTCTAAAATGGGAATTCTCCTTACTTTGGTGTGAGTTAGTCTCATTTTTTGTTGCATCTCTAGAACAGGAAGAGATAAAAAAATTGTAGAAAAAACACTAGAAAAAATATTACATATGCATACACTGGATAACCTTTATAGTAGTAACCTGATAGAGCCAACTAGAAATCTTCTTTCAGTAGTTTAGAGTGGGTATACTAGAGAAAGCTGATGTCTTACTGGTAAATCGACAACACTATTTTTTCCACTCAGATATTAAATTAACCCAATATAGAACGCCTGCTAATTTATACAAAACTATACTATGTTTATTGCTACTGGATGTGTGATATCATATATAAAAAAAAGTCAGCTAAGCAGGGTTTCTTGTTGCCTAGTAGAAACTTTTTGATTTATTTTCAAACATGGACTGTAAAAATGACAGTTACAATCTCACTGGTTGCTATGAGCCACAAGAAATGGTACTTTTTCATGCACTAGGCCTGATATATGTTATGCTTAGACACATCTGTCACCATAGGCTCAATTCACAAAGCCTCCACACCAGGATACGGTTACTAATTTAAAAAAAGTGACAGCTATTTTTAACTGATTCCAATGAGATTAGAAAATGAAAATCACATGGCTGCAATATAGATCCTTAGTTTTTTGTTAAAGCTTTGAGAATTCAGCCTTATGTATCTGGTGCACAATATAAGTACAGTCACTAATGCATGCCAAGTGTCCCCAGATTTGGTGGCGGAAAAAATATGTAAGCCTACAAGAGATCATTATAGCCAGCACTCAGAATATGTTCAGCTTTTGAAGTTTCACTGTCCTTGTCTGTTTAATCTCCTTACCGACAGCTTGATTATAATCCTGTCCAAATTCTGCAGCAAACATGAGCTAAGTGAAAATGGGTACATTGTTTTCTGCATGTATTTGGCATTGTAAGCTGCTGTTTCTGCAAGGATTACAGTCATTTGGCATCTAAACTTATCCCTATCCTCAAAAATTGCCTAATGAGGCTAGAGAAAAAAGAAACACTTTGTGAGACTGAGGAATATATGAGCAAGGATTATGACAGATTAAGTGCACAGTTCAGGTGGATGTTTTTTGTTAACCTGGAGAAAAAACACATATTAGCTAAAAGATCAGGCCAAATGCTCTTTTAATTATTAAGGGGCCTAGCTATGAAAAGTGATCACACGTAAATGTGTTGTTGCCTGTAGCAACCAATTTGAATCTTATTTCTAAAGTGCACTGGAAGTAGGTTTTTGTACAAAAAACCAACATACATGTAAACAGAATAGACAGGGAAAGGTATGTTTGCTTTAAAAAATAGCTTTATACTATATACTTACGACTTCTAATATGATCCAGATCAATATTTTTATGAGCTTTGCAAATTAATTAATTACAGCTAACATTTAACCCCGGTATCATAATTTACACATGTAAGGGGTAAAGTATATCACCAGCACACCAAAGTAAAATCTTCAACGAGTGGTCATTTTATTGATGTACACACATCACTTCATCAAGAAATGTTTTGTGGCCACTCAGGGTCCCTTCATAAGGCAGGACGAAATTTTTCATGCCTGATGAAGGAACCCTGAGTGTCCCCCAAAATGTTGCTTTATGATGAGATGTGTGAACATCAATAAAATGACCACTTGTTGAAGATTTTACTTTCTTGTGCTAGTGATATACTTTACTACATGGATTTGAAGTGGTGCCATTCACTATCATTGCAGCACCCAATTTAAAAGGGACATACCAGTAAGAGGGCGGTGGGAACTACTTTGAAATAATTTAGAGATGTGACACTCTGTGGTCACACATTGGGCTGTTCAATCCAGCTGATCTGCTCATGAAGGGCCAATTCACACCAGCTGCTGCGCTAACAGTGGGGTGTGAGGCGGTTGTTCCGCGTCACATCCACCTGTGCTGAAAAAAGTACAGCAAGTTGTAATGTTTTCAGCGCACACCACCGTGTTCCCATCGCAATGCAGTGATGTGAACTGATCCCGTTCGTGACAAGGCAAATTGTCTTGATTTGTGTTGGAGCTGTACTGGACACGTCCAGAGCAGCCCCAACACATATATTGTGAATCGGCCCTGAATCATAGTTGTCAGATCCAGTTGAAACCATTCAATCTAATATTTGCTTATATAAAATAGGAATAAACAATTTTATGTATCTATCTAAAAATGTTAAGGTGCTTATAAGAAATAAATATAACTTATATAAAACAGGGAGTGTAAGAATAGACCTTAACTGTAAGCCATAGGGGATGATTTACTAAATGCAAATTGGCTGTTTGCTTTGCAAGGGAGTTTTCTCCTAGCTTAGTGAATGCGGTGAAAATTCCCTTTTAAATACCCAATACAAGCTAAGAAAATAAAATAAGTATTTTTGCTTGCACGTGATTCTTATTCACTAAACTACTGGATATTCCCTTGCAAACTGAAAATTCCCTTGCAAAATAAACAGCCTATTTGCCTTTAGTAAATCAGCCTCATGTTTCCGTTAGTTCCTGTCTAGTAACCGTTTCGAGTGTCTATGCTCTCAGCCACTCAATAGCCTGAAATGGCTGTCAGTGGAACACAAAATTAATGCAAAGCTAGACATTGATATGGAAACCTTTAGACTCTAACATGTACTAATGAATATTTAACTTACCTATGAAAGCTAGGTAGGCTTGATAGGTTAAGTGAAAATCAAATGGATTATCACCGAAAAAAAAACCTTTTGGATACTTACATGGAGTTGTCCTTGGTCACAGCTCTTATACAATAAACAGCCGACCCTTGTCCCACTACACACCTTGGAGCACCATAGTTCATCAGACCAGGAATAATGGCTCTCAATTACTTTCATGGAGGGCCATTATACTCTGAGTGTAGAGAACTTGATAAAGGAAAACTGGATATATGTACATAGAACATAGGAGGAAAGCAACATCCTGCAATTGTCATACTAGATGTTTCCTAAAATTCTACTGGGAAGATCCATTAATAGCCAAGAGTCATCTACTATGACCATAGTGAATGGAAAATCCAATGAGAAAAAGGTCCTTGGTACAGCTATAAAAATTCTTCAAAGTTCATCACACAGTTTACAATCTTATTGAACAATCTCCTCCTGCTAACATCTATGTAGTGCAAGGGCCTTCCTAATTGATTGAAAACGAATTGTAAAGTTCATGTAGCATATATTTCATAGTTCTGCTAAATCTAAAGAAGATTGTACAGATATTGTACAATTATATTAAGTAGTGAACATAAGAAAGACCTGTCAGGAGAGAAATACAGACTACCACTGCTGGCCTCTGCTCAAAATGTGAATCTCTGACTTGGTATAGAGATAAGCCATTTTTAATTTCTTTTGACTTCTTTCTTCTGACTTTTTCTTTGACTTCTTCTTCTGGTATGATCATGGTGATGGTCATACCATCACAATGACTGTGGTCCTGGTACATGACCATGGCCGTCATGTACCAAAACCATAACCCAAATGTATACAAGGCAACCAGAAAAAAAACAGAAAACCAGCAGTTTTAGAATGAGGGCAGCAATTGCAGTCCTCATAGTTCTCGTGACAAATATACTTCTTTCCTGGAAATAACATGGCAGCATATATGCGGTACTATGCTGCCATGGACTGGCACCAGGAATGGAACATTAGGGGTAAGTATGAAACAATTTTCAGTTTTCCTGGCACCAACATGGCAGCATCCTACCACATGTATGCTGCCATGGATTGACATCAGAAAAGGAAAATGAAGGGATGATAGAATTTTATGGTTTTATGATATATAAAAGTATTATACAAATCTAAAAGACTATAAAACCCCTGCACACACACATGCAGTCACACCACAAACATAAATATATACACTTTTTTAAACCTATGAACTGCCTCTAAAGGTTTACAGTTGGGGTAAGCATATACAGCTGGAACACCAGTGAAATGTTATCTGGCATCACTGATGATGAAGAGAAGCATACCATATGCTAATCTTCTATACAATCTAGACATCATGTGAATCTGTCATCAGGCAGCATGGCTCTTCATGTGACTTCATGCAAGATGAAAGAATCCATTCATGTTACAGAAATCAGCGTCTAAAAAGGATTTCTGAGTCCCATGACTGTCACAAATCACTCAGCTTGGGGGCAATAAGTGGATGTGAAATGTCAATCAGATTCAGGGTTGAATCCTACAGCAAGCGCTGAAATAGTCAAATATAAGATGATAAGGCAAGTTTACACTATGGTAAGCAAAACAATGAAAATATACTGCCATCAAATAGTCCATATTAGCGGTAGGCAACCTCAGAACTCTAGCTGTTGTGGAACTAAAAGTCCCATGAGGCATTGCAATACTCCAACAGCCAAAGGCATGACTCCCAGAGGCAGAAGGATGATGACATTTATAGTTTCACTGCAGCTTAAGTGCCGAGGTTGCCTACCCTATATGTTTTAATGTATGTCTCTGGGTTTCATATACTAATTTAATTCTCTGGATAATTTGAACACCACATCTGGATATTTCAAATTCTTTTTGAGAGTTGGTGACCATTCCTTTGTAACCCACCTCCTTAATGTTTGCTCTTTTAAGATGTTCTACAACCTCCACCTGCAATAGTGGATATTTATTGTTATACAATAATATATTATGCTAGGCACATCTCTGGGTGCTGGGGGACCTATCCAGATAATTACATAAGATACGAGGTTTTATGATGGTTATGGAAACAGAAGTTAATGTTCATTTTGTAATTTTAGCACAAGCACAAAGAATAAAATGTTCAATGCACTCACAAGAAATTATGTTTAGTAAATTGTGTTCAGTATAGTTTTTTTTTCTTTAGTAAACCGTATCATTACATACCATGAATTAGTTTCTCAACATGAATCTTTTAATGCTGGCAGTGTATTATAATTGATGTTCACAGTCCAAATTACTATTTATATACAATGTATACAGGAGGAGGCAGTCAAAACATCTAACTCATGGTTATATTTTCAATAAACTGCAACAAGTTTTCAAATAAGAATGGCCATAGACAGGTAATTATCTTCATAAGACTAGGGACTTGTCGTAATAGTCACCCATTGTTGGTAGGGGGGGTGAAACTTTTACTTTTACACAAAAAATTTAACAGATCAGGACCCATTGAAAGGCAGGATTTCTCAGAAAGTTGTAAAATCTAATTTTTCTAGCCTACAAATACCACGAGAGCTAGTTATCGCCTTGCAGTTAATGGTCAGCAATCACAAGCAAATCTTCCTATTGTGACTTTCAGGTCATTAAGAGCTAGCTGCATACTTTCAGCTTAAACAGTCCTCCTTCTGAATATTCATTTTGGAAACAACTTTGAACCAGTAGACTGAAATGCCCAGAGTGCTGGAAGATTTTTGGTACTGATATTTTATTTTAGGACTAAGGTTTTGTTGTCCCCAACAATTTGTATTCCATATTTCTCACACATGCATAGATTTGACCCAGTCTTATTATATGTAATACAATTTTGTTTTATCTCAATTGATTGAAAAGATCATTTAAACTCTTGTTAAGCTTTTATACAAGTCCCTTAAAATATGATTTTAGTTCTGCATTTTTGTATCTCTAACTATAAAGAAAGCATTAAAAAGTACAATACATTTGACAAGACAAAATGATAAAACAAATGCAATTACCTGATACAGTTTAAATGATGTGCAAAAGCAAAGCAAGGCAGCTTATGCTGTCCAAAGAAATGGCATAGAAATTTGGCCATTCTTGTACACAGCAACAACTGTATTAATGTAGTATGAGACTGGTCAAAGATTGTTCCATAAAGACATTCCTGATGAATATTTAAAGCAACTGGTAAGCCTCAGAATATGGCCTTATGTATTTCCCTACCTGGAGACTCCTGGAAGGAAAGGCTCTTGTGTCTTGCCTTGCTGGTTGCCTTCTGGAGGTTGATGAGAATCCCTGAAGAGAAGGGTTGCCACCACTTTAAGAAGAGAATCTCATATGATAAGCATGTGAGCAGCCTCTTTGTCCAAGCCAATCTCATGACTGCCTTTGAAGGTAATCCTTTAGCAGTCCCATGATCCATCTCCCTGCCTAGAGGGTATTTTCATCTCATGGTGGAACAAGGCACAACAAATCTACTTTGATAATGCCCAAATCTCCAATTTGTTAAACCTTCTGTGTGACTATAGTAACTGAAAAAATGCCTACTTTGCAGAAGGATCTCTGAAGCCACTAATCTGAAACTTTGCTGCCCCTGCTTAAAAATTTCAACTTTATTTGCATAATTGAGACAATTGGACATAATGGGCCCTTTCAGGGGTCCTCATTAATTCTTTCAAAATGGAGAAAGGAGGTCACCCTGCATTAATTACAGCTAATCCCTTTTAAAAACTATTTTGAAACTTCAGTGCCATTTCTGCGTGAAATCCTCAAGTTGTTCAACAATCTATTAACTTTTTAGACTGTTCAGCCACATTTATTTTCCATTGTGCTAACCTTTCCCTATAAAAATTAGATCTGACTGCATTACTTGCATTTATATTACACAAACAGGTTAATAAAACATCTAAATTGTTTTTGGCTTCAGTAAATTTAAGTTGTTAATCTCTACAAATTGTTTAATGTTTTTTGTTTTATTGCCGCAGGAGGTATACCTAGCAGGATGGGTGTTAGCAAGGAAATATTTCTGTACTGCATGATCGTATTATGTAAATATAAAAGGAGTTTATTTACTAAAGGAAAAGGGACTGTTCACTATGCAAAGTAAATGTTCCATGAGCTCAGTGAGTAAGGTGAAGTTTTGTTCACTTAAATCAACCAATTCTGTTTTTTGATTTCTCTCACACATGATTGGGTATTCAGTCCGTTATTCACATTATGTACTAACATTCGCTTTGCTCATCAAACAGTCTCTACCCCTGTAGTAAGTTAAATCAACAGGGGGATTTATCAAAACTGGAGCAGACAAAATCTAAAGCAGTTGCCTATGGCAACCAATCCACTTCTCTCTTCAGTTTGTTCAGTTATTTAAAAATAAAAGGTGGATGCTGATTGGTTGCCATGCACAGCTGCTCCAGATTTTGTTTGCTCCAGTTTTGATAAATCCCCTCATTGACTTTACATGTCAGCCTAAAGGTGCCCATACACTGCTCGATTCTCGTACGAGAATCGCGGGAAATCCCACGATCGTACCAGAATCGAGCAGTGTGAACGAAGATGTGCGACCGTTTCTACTGTACGGTCGCACGTCTTTTGTCTAAGAGCACGCTAGAAAACCAGCCGAAAATCGTACGATTTTCGGCTGGTTTGAACGGTGCTCGGTGAGACAAATGCCGAACGGGCCGGTGTGCGCACGCGCACACTGCCCGTTCAGCATTGCGGTCATCGGAAGCCCGCCCCTCAGGGGGGCCGGCTTGCGATGATCGAGAGTACGATCTGGCTGTCCAAGATGGGCAGATCGTAAGTTTTTTTAATCACTTTACAACCATCGCAAGACTAAGGTCTTGCGATGGTTGTACAGTGTATGGCCACCTTTTGTCACAGGTCTAAGCGTTAAGGGAAAACTCCAGATGAAATAAAAAAGCATGCTGTTATTTTAAAAAATTAATATCAATTGAAGATACAGTGTGCTTTTGACGTGTATTGCATGGGGTACTAGTATCCCTGTAAATACACCTGCTGGAAATTACGCTTAAAGGGTAGCAAGCATTTTTATTTTTTTTACTGCAATTCATAGATTGTGAACCATACCTTAACATGCTCACATGCAGCCAAATAGTGACTATTTCAAGAAATAATTATCTAGGCCCACCCCTCCACTGTATTTCTACTTCACAGCAAAGAGCAGAATAGAACAGTGGATACCTCTGTTGCATCATAGGAGGGTTTTTTTAGACCACTGGGTTGTTGCATGGTGAGGACCAGGATTGATCTCACACATAAGGAAAGGTTCAAATCCCTGCATGTGTAGCAGAAGGTTGAAGCAATTACTTGACATAAAGGGTTAATTTTCGTTTTTCTACAATTGTGTGTTTCCTGTCTTGGAAATACAAGAGGAAGTGAGAGGAAATCTGATGGAAATGAGGGTCTTAGTCTTTGACAGCTGTCACCAGTACAGATGCACTTATTTCCCTTTAGATCCTGTTGTGGTGACAATCCAAAAATTTCGGATCCCCCAGTAGTGATATAGACAGCAATTAAAACCTGATCAGTTACAATTGTATCCTATGCAAGTTCCATTTTTTGGTACAGGCACACTTCACTCTTCCCAAAAAATTAATTCAGTTAAAAAAAACCTCTGATTTTGATTTGCTTGCTGAAGTTTTACCAAATGCAGATAAAATATAAGTGAAGAAAGTAGAACTTTGACAAATAGTAAGGGACATTGTCTGCAGTTTAGGACAGCCTTTATCAACCAGGGAGCCATGGCACCCTGGGGTGCCTTCACATTTTTGCTAAAGGGAGCTCCAGATGTGAAGGGGGGCCTGTGACACGGAGGAGGCTCCAGATGTGAAGTGGGGCATTTGATATGAAAGGGCTCCAGATTTGAAGGGGGGGGGGGGCTTGTTATGTGAAAGGAGGGGGGACTAGTGTAAAGAGGGGAAACTCCACATTTACTTTTTCGTTTTTTTGCCTAGGGTCCCCCTTAAAATCTATACCAGACCTCTGTCTAGGATAAGGGTTTGGTGTTGCTTTTGGGAGGATGGGACAGATCATTTTTTAAATTTTGAACTGGGGTGGCTTGAGATTTTCCATACTTTTAAAAGGTGCCATGACTGAAAAAAGGTAGAGAAATGCTGGTTTAGGATGCTATGAAGGCTAAGTGGTATGTGACAGAATGGTAAATCACTGATGATCAATTGACCATGGATAAAATATTTTTCAGCCAGACAGTGTCTGACCTCACCTTGCAGTCCTTGGATACAACCGAAGCAACAGCCTGGTCCACCACCTCAACCCTAGCTGAACACATTGGGATATAATTATCAGACTATTAATGTCACTAAACACCAGGCTTGAAATAACAAATAAGTTTCCCTCAAAGTAAAACATACCTGCAAAAACATATCAAACATATTTGAATTCAATGGCAATTCATTAAAGAGAATACATTCATGTATCAATGTTCCCTGCAATAAAAAAATGCTCTTACATTTCCCAGAGAGCATTGTCCGAAGTCTTTCTACTTGTACTTTCACTCTTGTGAAGTAATTTTTGTGGCATCACACATGCTGGCCAGAACTATGTGCCAATGAGGCAGGCAGGCTCAAACTGTTCATAAGAAAGTGTTGCGGTTCAGAAAAGACCATGTGATACTTAAAAAAACCCAGTGAGTATGACATTCCCTTGAAAGTCTACTTCATAAAAATAACATGTACCCAGAAGTACTTTATCATGTTGTTTCGGCATACATTTTCCAAGGAATATTGCCTGGAAGCAATACAGGAGACAAATGCCAAAATCTTAAAAGTTTCCCCCCAACAAGTGGTCATGGACACATATCCAACGCCTTGATTTTCACTGCAGACCATTTCATTTCTACCTTAAATACTTCTACTTTTCCATATTGCTGATTTACTTTGTAAAATCTGCTAATATTGGTCATACATATTACAAGGTCCTCCAAGGCAGAATGACAAGCTAAAATATAAAGGCTCAGCAACAAAGTCCCCCTAGAAATTAGTTTAAACACCTTCTCTTTTTTTTATCAAGATGAGAAGGTCCACACCTACCTTTTTTGAACATTCTTCTTGTTAAAATGTGTCTCACAGCCTGTGGTTGGATGTCAAACCCTCTTCCTTTGTTTGTCTTCACAGAACCTCATGCAAAATATACAAGTTTTGTCAGTGTTAATTTTTGATCAGCTATTACAATCAATTGGGAGCTGGAAGGAAGCACACAGTGCTTATGTTGTTAAAACCCAAGTCCAGCCAAAAATATTTTAATTCATTTGGCTAGAGCAAGGAAGAGTTAGACCTTTTGCCAGCTTTTATGGCCATCGGTGCCACTATTAGGGTGATTTACCCTCACATATTGTCAGGACAGGAATTGAAGGGCAATCTCTCCAACGGGGATAAAGCAAAAATCCCATCTGAAGTTGTGTAAGCAGGAGGTAGAACTTCTGACAATGTTTTCAATGCTGTATTCCTGTCCTTGTTAGGATAACACCTCCTATTTTTTGCACAGGTTTCACAGGGACAGAAAGCAAGGGAAAGTGCACCCAATTGGGTCACAGACAGAAATAAAAATAAAAATATGTAACTCTTTCCTACTCTTTTCAATATTCAAAAAAATTGTTGGCTGGAGTTAAACTTTTAGTGCAAGATTTGTTGTGTGTGTGAACAGGATCAGAATGGTTGTAGGCAGGTGGTCACATACAGCAGAGCATCATGCTAACAGAGCATGGCAAGGGCAGGTGCACTGAGCCATGGAATTGTGGGCTTAAACCCTGTGTAAACTTCATTTTGGAGGTTACATAGGGTTAATGAATTGGAGAATAGGATCAGCTTAACAAAGCTATAATGATCTGGCAATGCAGCTCATCAATGTAGCATGGCGATAGGTAAAACAAGCATCCAAAAACATATAGGGTGTGATCTATTAAAGGCAAATAGGCTGTTCACTTTGCAAAGGAATTTTCACTTTGTAAGAGAATTTTCTCTTGCTTAGTGAATGTAGTAAAAATTCACATTGCAAATAATACGCAATCACATGCCAGGAAAATAAAAAAACAGTATTTTTGCTCGCCCATGATTGGACAATGGAAGTCACCAGCGCTTCACCTCATTTAATAAGCTGAGTGAAAATTCCCTTGCAAACTAAACAGCCAATCAGGCCCATAGACTCTACTGAAGTCTAAAAACAGCCCTGCCTGAAGTCTCTCATCTCTACTTGTTCTCTGTACTTTTGAGGAGCTGTACATACTACAAGATTCACAAATCCTGTGTCAAAGAGGCCTAGTAGCCAAAACAGACCTGCCAATGGGTAAATGAACTCCGGCTGACACTGTCTTTCCTTCTGGAGGGTGGCTACTTTTGTTCCCCATGGTCCCTGTGTGTGTTGTAAAGTAGCCACAACTCCAAGCTCGCTCCAATGATGGACTACAGTCTCAATACAAACTAGTAAACTAAATGGGAGATTGCAGACCATCACAGGAGCGAGCTTGGAGTGGTGACTATTTTACAACACACACGGGGCCATGGGGAAAAAAAGTAGCCACCCTCCAGAAGGAAGGACAGTGTCAGCACCAATTTAGAGATGATTTGAGGATCCACAGCTGAGTGATACACAAATAAGGTACATTTATGTTAATAGTTACGGTACTTGAATGCATTTTTAAGACTTAACTCTTGAGTTTAGTGTCACTAAGTTTGTATTTGTGTGTGTCTTCTCAGTCCTAAAAACTGCTAATACAATACATTTAGTTTAGTGTCACTTTATGTAGCATCGCCTGAGGTCTCCCTGCTTTTACTTTTTTTGCCAATTAATTATTTTCCAGCAATGTGATTAGTAGAATTACTCAAAGATCCCAGCTCATTTTCCCCTCCATTCCCACAGATGAAGGGAGACAAAAAAGTTAAATACTTGTGTGAATTATTCTTTAACCTGGTCAATGCCCATAAAGAAATTGGATTATCCTGCAATATGGAAATCGGCCATCGGCCAATGGCCATTACGAACTTCACAATTCAGGGTCCGGAGATAAAATCTTGCAACAGCTATTATTGCCTCCTCTATGCCGGAATGCGGGGCCATGCTGGATGGACAAAGCATCGAGACTACTAAGAAGTGTTGGAGGGTTGCATCCCACCCACAAATGTCTATTGGTCCATTATAATGATAGGCTGCCAAAAGGAATGTGTGGGAACGAGTGGAGAAGCTTTAGTGCTACCAGGAAGTCCTAGAGGCTTTCATTATTTTTTTTCAGGTAGGAGCATAGTTCTGAGCATTGAAAAAGAAAAACCCACAGTGACGGTATTTAGATCATGTTAGATGCATTAAGGAGCACCTTTCTTTCCATGCCCATCATGCTTTCAAACAGATCTCCCCAAGAGTGAGCAAGACAGTAACGAAAACCTTTATTCCATGTTGTAAATACAAATATGCTTTTACTGCTGTCTCTGTTCCTGTTAGAGACATTATCCTTGGTTTCACTTCTGGTGACACAACAGGAAGTGTGAATAAATGTCTTCAAGAAGCGCACAGGCCACAATAAAAATCCTACTAAGGTTCTTACCCTTTCCCATTCACTCCAACATTTAAAAAAAATAGTTTTGTCTAGAGTTCTGCTTATTTAACAAATAGTCTTATAAATTCTCCACCTAAACTCACTGGGGGCTTTTGTGAGCTGCACTGTATATTATCTGCAGGGGCAATCATCTCAGTGTACTGCAGGAACCTTCACTGAACACAGAGGGGTATTTCTGCACAAACCACTGAAATCAACCAACACCATTTTTAAACTAGAGAGGAGACAGACTTGTATAATTGGCGATGGAAGGAAAATTAAGCATAACTTAAAAAGGGAAATATGTGCAGCTATAATATTATAAGAACTTTTGAAAAAAATTCAGCTGCCTTCAGCAGCTTTGCTAAACACACCCATGAGTCTAATACAGCTGGTTGCACAATATGGTGGGAAAATGTTTAATATCAGTCCTTCTGCGGGCTGTAGTCAGCCAAAGTGCACAGTCAGTGTTCACAAGAATAACACTGATGAATGACAAAAAAAGACAAGCAGAGATAACATACCCATACAAAACGTGATCTCATGGGTGAGTGGACATCCTCTATGGGAAAGATCAGTTGTCTTTCAATTTGCTTAGTGAAATGACTTGGCATGACACGCTGTGACTGAAAAAAATTGGTTACGTGTCTTTGCCACTTGCATGTGCCATTGTAAGTGTGACTTTATTTGGTGCAAAGCATAGTATCTGTAGATGCTATATATCATGTGTTTCCTTTTCTTGACTTCTATCAGCTTCTACCTTTGCATCATCAACTTAATTTTTGTACTAAGTATTAATTAAATCAGATTGTGTAGTACAATGCATGGTTTGCATATTATTTATGACAGGTATTTTTATAGCGCTGACAATTTACACAGAGCTTTCCATACTGCACATTCACATCATTCCTTGCCGACAAGGAGCTTACAATCTAAGGTCCCTATTGTACCCACATACAGGGCCAAGTTAGACAGGAGCCAATTGACCTTCCAGCATGTCTTTGAAGTGTGGGAGAAAACCCCTGCAAGCACAGGGAGAACACTCCTTGCAGATCATGTCCTGCCCAGGATTCAAACAGCCACTGTGCTGCCCACAATGTAAAATCACCTAATATTAGTAGTTAAAGAAAAGGTTTAGACCTATACTTACCTTACCCACATCTTCCACATTGCTGGGCATGAGGTGCCCATCCTTCTGGGAAGATTCCTGGGGAACATAGAGTAGGTGAAATCTCATGAGAAGACACTACTGTCCATTGTAAGAGTATCTTCTTGTGATATTTCAGTTGCTCTGCATTCCCCGGATGATAGCCGGATGGAAGGTAAAGTGACTATAAATATAACTTTTTTTTAAAGTACATTTTTGAAATATTAACATTATGTGATTTTGAAAGGGGGAGGGGCCCTGACAGTATGAGCGGACCTTGCATTTTAATGCCAAATTGCAAACTTCAGCCAATAGAGTGGGGAAGGTCTTTGTCAGTTTTAAATCGCTGTTTATTTCCCCCTGTACTTTCTGCTTTGTCTGACACTTGTAGAGGAAATCTCGCCAATAGAGATGTAGAAAGCAATTATAACCCGACAGACGTTCTAATCCTTCCCCACTCTGCTCGAAAAAATTGTTTTTGTTGCTGTCTGTGTTTCCATTGATGAGGCGTCCTCTCACTTCCTGTTCTGTCTGAATGGCATCCATCAAACAGACAGGAACTGATGAGAAATCTTCTATGTTTAATTCTTAAGTTCTACAATATATTATGTACGATAAAGAGAAATAAGGTTGTAAAACTTTCCATTTACAACCTGATGAGTTACATGCATCATTTTCTGTCGAAGGGCTTTGGCCCTGGTTGAGAAACATACAGATCTAGCAAACAATGTATTTAGCTCTTTATGATCTGTTTCATAACTACTTTCCTAAACTTAGAAGGAATCAAAATACCTGGAGAAAACATCCAGAAAATTCATATCATAAAAGAAACAAATGAATCATTCATTCAATTTGTTAATGCAAACACATACAAAAAAGAAGAATTTGACTGTTAATGCGCAACTACAAGTCCAGTTCAAGCACATAACACTTCCACTTAGGATTTACTTCTTAGGCTTATCCTACAATGAGCTACAATTTACTGAAACTGGTCTGAACAAAAATCTCCATTGTCCGCATTATCAAGGAAGTGGAAAGCTTGCAGCACTAGGTGACAGTCATGTTCTTGTTCTTAACAGCCACGTGAACTCCTATAAACAGGGCACATTATGCTGTAGATTGTTTTAGGAACGGTAACAAATGGAAATTTTCCTCTGATACATTTTTTATATAGTACCATAATTAAATAATTTGATAGATTTGATTCAGTACATTCTGTGGGGCCCATACACATCAATAATTGAGATAATGCATGGGAACATGTTTTTCCATAACACATGGCAGCATGGATACCCCCATTGCAATGCATTCTGAAACAGTACACCCCAATGCAACAGCACTGTTATGCATTACAGCATTGTGGTGCGCTCAGATGGAATAAATGACGCATATCCAGTTTTCCTCGCATTCTAGTAAAAATAGGCATTAAAGTAGAAATGAAGCCAAAACTTTTTTTTTTTTTTAGTTTTGGTTTGAATAAGTGATTGTTATAACCCCTGTCAGCTTTTGTTTTGCCATCTGTGTCCCATTGGGAAGATTTCCCTTTACTTTCTGTCTGATAGCCACACAAGACAAGTCAGCATTAATAGAAATATAGGTTTTAGTTGGAAAAACCTTTGTTTTTTTGTTTTTTTTAATAGAAAAAAGTTTTATATATAAAATGGAGAGGGCGATGGTTCCTGATAAGATCTTCATATCTGCAAAGGTAGAGTGCAGCCTCTCCATGTCCTACAGCAGGTGTGGGGAACCTCCGGCCCTCCAGATATGGTGGAACTACAAATCTCATGAGGCTTTGAAAGATTCTCACAGGTATGACTCCCAGAGACAGATGCATCCTGGGTAGGCTGACCATATGTCCCATTTTAAACGGGACAGTACAGTTATTTTTTTCCCCTGTCCTGTTGTCTCTTTTAAAAAATCAATTTTGTCCTGTTTTCCTTCTTAGGCGTGCACTCTGAGTCTGTGCGCTTTCTTAATGAGACTGGCCAGCCGCATTGATATACATGTTAAGACGGCCACAACTGCGGCCAGCCTTAACTTCTACATCCAGGCGGCCAGTGGTCTCATTAAGGAGGCGCACAGAGCCCACTCCTAAGAAGTCTCCGCCGGCGCTTATTCTTCCTCTGCAACAGCACTGCCTGGGAGGAAGTTACGTATAGGCGCCTAATTCATTTTGTCCAAAACTTAATGCTGTACACATCTACTATATTGTCATAAAACTTTTGTTATCATCTTACTTTTTCATGAATACAGAATATTAAAACCATCCCGTTTTTGCCATCCCAATGTCCTGTTTTTGGCTCAAGGAAATATGGTCAGCCTAATCATGGGAAATGTAGTTTTGCCACAGCTGGAGGTCCAGAAGTTCCTCACCCTTGCCCTTCAGCCTCAAGGTTGATTCAGAGCAGATTCTTGGACTAGGCTGTGGGAAGGAGCTGGTTGCTGGGCATTATCATGTACCTGTTGGTGGTGAGTGGTCATCAGAAAGGGGATCAGCTCAAATGCGTTGACCTTTTCAGTGGTGTTGAATACAGCAGAAAATAAAACCATAAAAACTACTTTTTTGCAGATATCACTCACAGTTCAGTATGAGCTTTGCAATATAACATTAAACATAATAATTCAGTCTAATGTACAGGTGAAACTCGAATAATTAGAATATCGTGCAAAAGTAATTGCAGTAAGTGCTGCAAAAGGGGCCCAAACCAAGTACTGAGTACATATGTATGCTTGTACTTTTCAGAGGTCCGATATTGTTCTATGTACAATCCTTGTTTTATTGATTGCATGTAATAATCTACTTTTTTGAGGTTGTGGATTTGGGGTTCTTGGGGTTTTCATGAGCTGTAAGCCATAATCATCACAATTATGACAAATCACGGCTTGAATTATCTTGCTTTGCATGTAATGAGTCTATCTCATATATTAGTTTCACCTTTTAAGTTGCATTAGTGAAATAAATGAACTTTGCACGATATTCTAATTATTCGAGTTTCACCTGTATATAATTACAAATAAAATGGAACTTCGTTGTTCATTTAAGAGGAGTATAATGATTAATTAGTTAGCCTTCAAAAGTAACATTTCTAAGGTTAATTAAGAAAATATTTAGGGACGCATCAAAATTAACACTGGACTTTCCCTTGAAATTAAGAACAGTAGGTGGCAGGGCTTAAAAAACTACTCCAGAAAAACATTCAACACATTGTAGAGCAAACCATTCCTTTGGCAAAGTTCAATCACATGATTTGCAGGCTGGGCTTAACCCCGTTACCTTCAGGCATTAGCAGAACTCTTTTCTTTTATAGTACATTGAGTAACACAGACTCCTAGATTAGTTTCAGTTTGAGAGCTGGGTCCCAGGAAATGGTTCACACTAAAAGGCCTGACATGTGAAAAGCACAAGATAAGAGTTATGTTGTCCATGCTGAGTGCCATAACGTTGTAGCCATTCTTTATGGGATTATCATTCCCTGCCCTAGGCTATATGACATTCCCCACTTGTGGTTTGGTGCAGCTGATTTCTACCTTTGCATTCAAGTAGTCATGATAGCTTCTTCTCTGGACATTATAAATAGTGGCAAACAAACATATTAAATATTGCACAGCTTCTGGGCAAATTCATTTCTGGACTCTATATATAAATTAAATAACTTTATCATTAGCTAGTGAACAATGGATGATGGAAAGTAAATTGATAAGAGGTCTAGAGCACCCAACCCCTGAAAAACAGCCCCACACCATAATCCCCTCTCCACCAAACGTTACACTTGGCCCAATGCAGTCAGGCAAGTACCGTTCTCCTGGCAACCACCAAACCCAGACACGTACATCGGATTGCCAGACAGAGACGCGTGATTCATCACTCCAGAGAACACATCTCCACTTCTCTAGAGTCCATTGGTGGCGTGCTTTACACCACTGCATCCGACGCTTTGCATTGAACTTGTTACTTACTTGATGTAAGGCTTGGATGCAGCTGCCCGACCATGGAAACCCATTCCATGAAGCTCTCTATGCACTGTTGTTGTGGCAATCTGAAGGCCACACGAAGTTTGGAGGTCTGTAGCTATTGACTCTACAGACGCTTGGCGACTTCTGTGCACTGTGCACTTCAACGTGCGCTGACCCCACTCTGTCATTTTACATGGCCTACCACTTCATGGCTGAGTTGCTGTTGTTCCCAGTTGCTTCCACTTTGTTTTAATACCAGTTGACCAGTTGACCGCGGAATATTTAGTAGCAAGGAAATTTCACGGATTGACTTATTGCACAGGTGGCAACCTATCAAGCTTGAATTCACTGAGCTCCTGAGAGCGACCCATTCTTTCACAAATGTTTGTAGAAGCAGTCTGCACGCCTAGGTGCTTGATTTTATACACCTATGGCCATGGAAACACCTGAATCCATTGATTTGGAGGGGTGTTTCAAAGTTTTACTTTGAGCAAGTGGGAACTAGTGTGGTAGGTCTCCCACAGGAATCAATGTGAATCACTGTAATACCCACCTTCGCACCATGGAGGGGTCCCTGCAGACACCCGCAGGACAGACGTGCTGTCACCGGCAGCCCCGAGCTCAGCGGCTCCTGTCTCCTTCACTCCACGCCGCTCTGTGATGTCCGCCGTGTGGAGCCGACCGTGTAGTGCGCACGCGTGCACTGTGTGTCTTCTTAAAAGGTACAGTGCTCGACAATTAAAGGAGAACTATGGGGTTAAGTCTTTTCCCCATAATTCTCCTTAGGGTAACAGGAGGATACAAACTAGCGTCCTCCCATCACCCTAGGCTCAGTATACTGCGAGCTGTAGCTTGCAGTATACTGAGACGCCGCAGTATACCGCGAGCAGCTGAAACGGTATACTGAAGCGACGCAGCTGAAGCAGATCCCGACAATTGTGCCGGGATCCGCCCAGCTGCGTGACTGACAGCTGGCTCTGCCTATCTAAAGGCAGAGCCAGGCTCTGCCTATCTAAAGGCAGAGCCAGCTGTACCCGCCCCCTCCCCCATCCGTTCCGCCATTCAGCGCTGGCAGATCGGAGCGGGGAGAGGGGAATCCAGCCCCTCCCCTGTCACGGCAGAGAGCAGTGACAGGATTGAGAGGTGAGCGAACGCCGGTATGTGTTCGCTCACCTCCCGAACTACTGAGCCGACCTGTGACAGTCTCATTGTCACAGGTCGGCTAGAACTATGAGGTCAGTGAAAAGCACTCACCTCATAGTTCTCCTTTAAGGAACAACCCCGCCTCCAGAGATGACCACAATCTGATGTCAGCAGGTACAAATGCTAGCCACACATATCATACTGTGCTTGTTTATTGCGGAGCTTGCCTTCGTAGTGCCTGGCGTATTAGTTATAGTATATTTCTTGTCGACCGAACCTTGCTACTTCCTGACCACGAATCTTGCTGCTGGCCCCTGACCCCTGCTATTCTCACGGACTACGACTTTGGATATCGATTTGGCTACGATGTTCCGGACTGCTCCTGTGCTGGTCACCACCACATGAGAGACCTTGCATTACCCAGGTCTGCTCGTGCGTAGGTGCCGTTTGTATTGGCAAGTCCCCTGCATCTGGGCTCCTACAGACTACTCCCTGAAAAATCACTGATGAAAACATTGATTTGCTGTTCAAAAGTGTTAAATGTTACAAGCTGACCAGGGTGGCTGCTGAAACCTGAATGTGTTGCATATTACTGGGACTTTCTCATAGAATAATGGGATAGCTGCAGAAGTGGCAAATGGAAGTAAAGGACACTATAAACGTACAGTAAAAGAGCCAAGGTGCTTCCAGGAACAAATGATCAAGGAGCTTATCAATTACCACTTCATAAAAATGTTCCTCAGTATTATACAACAACGGTTTCCAGTGAAGAACATGTGTATACCATATACAATGCTTTTGGACAATTTCACCCAAAACCATTTGTTGGTAGTTCACAATTTCCCCCAAAATATTTTCTGCATTATAGTCAACCTTTCAATCTTGACACACCCTTGTTCTGTTTAAAGACATGCTTGTCAACTAGATTAGTAACTACTACTGAGCACAACTGCCCTACCTCTTAAAGGCAATGTATAGCGAAGTGTTGTACATATTTTCTTTCTGTATTTAGTATGGTCAGCAAAATGTAAAAATATATTTATTTTTTTGTCACATAAATATACAATATTGCACCTGAATATTAGGTATTCTCACATGCAGCCAGCAGGTGGAGCCATCAACTTATTTTCAGATGTTCTCCAGACCATCTTTATCTGGTTTCCAGAAAAGTCTGTTGTTCACAGAGATCAATAGACATAGATGACATATACAGTAATACCTTGGTTTACGAGCATAATTCATTCCGGAAGCATGCTTGTAATCCAAAGCGCTTGTATATCAAAGCGAATTTCCCCATTGGAAATAATGGAAATTCAGATGATTCGTTCCACAACCCAAAAATATTAATTTAAAACTCATTACAATACTGTACTGTAATATAATAGTGTACAAAATATAAAGAAAAATAAACCAATTACCGGTACCTTTTGTGGCCGGTGTGAGAGGGACAAGAGAGAGGAGGATTATTACTGTTATCTCTTGACTCAATAGAATCTTTTTCATTTGGTGAAACCTTAACAAGGAATTTATACAATGTGACATTGCATTGTCGTTAAACAGACTCATCGCTCGCACTGCTACAACCTTATTCGGGTGGCGCCTTTCTACAAAATTTTGCTCTTATTGCAAGACATCGCTTGTATATCAAGGCAACATTTTTCAGAAATGTTTGCTTGTCTTGCAAAACACTTGTAAACCAAGGTATTACTGTACACACAAATTAATTAACCAGTTCTGGTTCTCCCTTTCCCAGCATCTCAGTGATGGACCAATAGTCCCAGTTCACCCCTGCGCTATTTGAAGCACTTTGGCCGTTGAAAAACAATGCACAAGAAAAAGAATCCCATTATTTTCTATGTGGCCTGTTGACACCTATACTTTGCACTGCATTGTGACTTGGAGAAAAAAGGATCAGGATCTTTCCATGGTGCTACATAGTGCATTTGGAGCCTCAGAGACTTCAGTAGGGGAGCATGAAAAACACATTTCATATTAATTTTTGTGTGGTTTAGCACATGACAACAAGCACCCACCCCCTAGTCATCTATACTTTTTTCACCTTCATTTAACATAGTAATCCAATTTAAAAACTATTTTCCATCTTTTTAAATCTACAACTTACTGTATATTAAAATAATATCAGGTGATCCTGCCATAAAGGTCCTTGCTCAGGCGCTTCCTATTCTAGCTTCCTATAACACTCTCTCATGTTGGAAATGCAACAGCATATTACTGATATTCTGATATTTACTGATTTTATTACTGACAGAGATGTAATTATGTCTTTTGAGCAGTAGATGGCACTGTAGTGCAATGTTAGCCTATGCTAGTTTTCTGTATGCATGCTTATATCTGTGATACACAGGACGTTCTATCTGTACACATGCTTTCCTCTCTACTATGCTGTATTCCTGTATACATACATGTAATGTCCTTCTAAACAAGGAAAACTTAGGGGTCTATTCACTAAGCTGCCAAAGAATCTAGCCGTAGTTTCGGCTGATCCTTCGGCTAGTTTCGGCCCCAGGACCCCTTCGGTTCTACTGTACAGGCTATTCACTATACCCCGTACAGCTCCCGAAGTCGGCCTAGTGGCTCAGTCGAGCCGAAGGCATATGCTTCGGCTCGACTGAGCCGAGGTGAAAGCCGAAGCTGGCCGAGCGGCCGGCCATTGGCCGGCCGACAGCCTGCTTCTGACAGCTGGACGGAGCCAGCCGTCATCTCACGGCTGGCTCCTGCCACTTTCAGAGAGATCAGCGTCCCTGGTTACAAGCTAACCAGGGACGCTGTCATTACACACCGAGAACCCGGTCGGGCCGCTATGATATCACAGGTTACCTGGTAACCAGGAATGTCATCAGTCATTCCTCCCCTGGACGCTCTGGGAGTCTGATATGCTCCCGACCGTCCGGGAGAGAGACACTTTCTCCCAGAAAGGTTCACTCTGCTCGATCGAGCAGAGTAAACCTTTCCCTGCTCGTTTTTTTTTTCCTGACATCGGAGCCATTGGCTGCCGTCAGAAGAAAAAAAAAAAAATTATTATAGAAATGCATAGCTAGATTCCTATTGGCTATTTCAATTTGCAATAGCCAAAAGCAAACTAGCTATTGCACACGCCCACTGCTGCTGTCAATCAGCAGAGGGGGACCTGCCTATTGGCTATTGCAAAGTGAAATAGCCAATAGGAATCTAGCTATGCATTCCTATGGTGTGTTCTTTCTTTTTTTTGACGGCAGCAGAACCGCTCGGCCTATAGAAAACAGTTGGGCGGAGCTAGCTGTCACTGCTAGCTCCGCACAATCGTTTTCTAATTTTTTTTTCTACTTTAACTATTTTTCTATTCTGCTCGATTCCACAGAGGGACTGGGCAGAACAGCCAAGCCGAATGGCGCTCAGCGGAATTCGGCTATTTACTCACTGCTGTTCGGCATCTATAACAATAGACAGAACAGCAGCGAGTAGCCTGCCGGAGGTTCGGCTTAGCCGATCCAGATGTTGGATCGGCTGAGTCGAACTCCTTCTGCACTTCGGGTCGGCCGAACATGCTGAGCATGTTCGGCCGACCTGAAGCCACCCGATGTACGGCTGATTTCAGCCGATATACGGCTGGAATCAGCCATACCAGCCTGAAGTGAATAGCCGAACAGCGTTCGGCTCACTTCGCTTGGGGTCGGTTAGTCACTCGGCTGCCTACGGCAGCTTAGTGAATAGACCCCTTAATTCAGCATTCCTCAAGATCTCAGTGCTTCATCTAAACACATAACCAACAGATTATGAGCCCAGACACTAAACAAAATATTGCAAGTCAACAAGAGCTGCATCCAAGCTGCTGAAAGATGTCACATAGTTCAGATATGAAGTTTGCAATCGTAAAGCTCAACAATAGCAACTACCAGGTATGGAAGTTCAAGCTTGAAATGCTGCTAAGCAAAGACGACTTGTGGTAAGTATTGAGAACAGACAGACCACGTAATGGACCCAAGGAGGAATGGGACAAGAAGACAAGGCAAGCAAAAGCAATTATAAAAGTCTGCTAGTGGTAGACGACCAGCTCATCCACATCAGAAAAGAAAATAGAAACAGAAAACTGCATGAGCATCCAAACCTAAACAGTAAACTATATCTTCTACACAAGCTATATAAGATGAGGCTAGAAAAAGGCCAGGAAATGTGTGAACATGTGAATGCTATGCTGGAAATCATAAAACAGCTAGGTGCAATTGGAGAGGAAATAAAAGATAACCACGTGGTGGCATTACTACTATGCAGCCTTCCAGAGTCATACAGTGCTCTGGAAGGCTTTAGAAACCAGACCTGAGCAGGAACTAACACTACAATACATCAAAGGAAAATTAATCAATGAATATGACAGAAGGAAAGAAAATATGCACAATGAAGAAACCAAGAAAGCCCTTACTGTTCACATGATTTTCAGGTCC
This sequence comes from Nanorana parkeri, assembly GCF_000935625.1. Lineage (NCBI taxonomy): Eukaryota > Metazoa > Chordata > Amphibia > Anura > Dicroglossidae > Nanorana > Nanorana parkeri. The sequence continues at coordinate 1,514,472 of NW_017306350.1, read as the reverse complement.
TGATCAGGTCCAGATCAGGTGCGGATCTGCAGACGCGGTGCTATGTGTTTTGCCGCGTTTTGGCCACGTTTATGATGCGTTACAGTAAAAAAAGTATGTTATGTTAGTAAAATTCAGTATGTTAGCTGCAGTGCAGTGCGTTTTTGATGCGTTTTTGATGCGTTTTGCGTTTCCTGACCGTACAAATGTGACATGCAGTATTTTTCTGTCGTAACCTGAACAGATGCGCACATGAGAACTGTAGCCCATAAAACACATAGGGATACATTGGGATGCATGTTTAGTGCAGGAGCGTACGGATCAGGTCAGCACAGAAAACGGACGTCCTGTGAATAGGCGAGAGCACACAGCAAATCAAAGAAATCAAAACGTGTGTTCGCTGTAAAAAGACTGGTCACCTGAAAAAGGACTGTTCGATATGGAACAATTCATAACAATAAGCAAATCCTTCCAAAAGGAAAATTGGATGAACATCTACACAGACTCATCACCACAGAAGAACAAGTCAAGACAGCCACTCATAAATCCACAAAACAAATGTATCCACCTATGGCACAGACTACTAGGGCACCGAAACCCAGAAGTCATAAAAGACATTATAAAGAGAAGCTTATTAGAAGATATAACTCTACGCCATGCCAAATGCTTATGACATGCAAAAGGCCACACGTATCCCACTTCCACAGGCCACCCACCCATGGAGCTTATACACAGCGATGTGTGTGGACCAATGAAAACTCCCACATCCGGCGGGAACACTATGCTTATATCTTTGATACACAGGAAGTTCTATCTGTATATATGTTTTCCTCTCTACTATGCTTTATTCCTGTATACATGCATGTAATGTCCTTCTAAGCAAGAACAACTTAATTCAGCATTCCTCAAGATATCAGTGCTTCATGTAAACACAAAACCAACATGTCCCTGTCTCCCAACTGCTCTTATAACTTGTCACTCTGTCACATGCACTTCTGGTGGAGACAAAGGGCTTGTTTACACCATCTCCAGACCAGAACGTTTTTTTAATCTGGACCCAAAACGCATTAATTCCAATGATAAAAATTAGGCAAGTTCACACCATTGCGTTCAGTTCCAGAGCTTTTAAAAAAAAGTCCAGCATACTGCATTTTTTTTTCTCTAGAGCGCACCAATAAACACGTGTAAATGCACAAGAACACGCACTGGAACATGCCTAAAACCCAAGCAAAACCTTTTAGGAAGCTGTTCCAAGCTTAGTGTTCAGACATGTTCCACTGTGGTCATCATGACCTGCTGAGCTATCTATCAATTGCAGCAAACACTGAAGTTAGTGCATATAGGCAGAAAGTGGCTGAAGCAGGCTTGAGAACATCAGGTGCACTGAGACGCAAAAAAGAATGAATGTGGAAAAAATAGAATAGAATGCAAACATTATTATTTGAAGGAAATAAATAAGAGCAAATATTTAAGATAGACAGGGCTTTAGCAAACCAGATGTCGTACAGTAATGTTGTACATTTGCTTTAATGAAAGCAGCACATCCACAATGTTTTTTTCTTCCCGAAGGTTTACTTTAAAGCTGAAGAAAAATGCATCCAAGCATAGGCAAATGCACTCAAAGCAAACAAAATCAATCATTTAGTAAAATAATGGAGAGAAACATAAAATAAATATTATAAGCTTGGATTAATGTAAATATGCTGTAACATAACACTGTCAGATTGATAAAGAAAATAATGGCATTTATCCATCAATTTTTTATTTTTCACTTGAATATAAATAGCAAGATGACACAGTAAGAACATTGCTCACTACCAAGCGCAACATAATTGCTCACATTGATCACGGTTATACACATTGTTGCAGCTGGTGTTTTCACATAGTTTTTCCAGCGCGACTAAATTGGTTAAAGGAAGGGGAAAAGGTTTCGGTGGAAATAGAGACAAGCACTTAATTAACTAGTCCTTTAATCTCCTGGATAGTCTCCAACAGAGTATGTGAATAAATTCTATAGATAAAACAATTACCGGAGGGGTATAGAAGGGAGAATTTATAGCTTATTTGCAATGCCGTACTTCCTTGAAAACCATGTTCTCTGTTTCCTCTTTTTCAAGATGAATGCAGCAGAAACTTTATTATTGGACAGAAGGATATAGGCATGATCGGTACAATTATCTTTCCATTTTACTACGTAGTGCTAAACAAGGATGCGTTCAAATCTTCGCTATGAAACGAACACTGAATAATGACTGGTACAGTCTTGTGATGGGCATTTCAAAACACGTGCTCGCTGCAAACATGTGATGAAAGTATCCTGACATCTACACACATTTGTGTCATGCACTATCTCTGACAGCAATATGCCAGTAATTGTTTGTTGCAACAGTAGCCCCTTTCATTACTCAAGAGACTTGTAATGTGATTAAAAGGATTAGATCAGCGTTTTGTATAATCATATTTAAAAGCAGTCTTAATGAGTGAACTGTAGTTATCAATTGCATATACAGTAGATAGGTGGGGATCATCATGGATAATAGGCAGTTATTATGTACTAATCCTTTTTTGTACACTCAGTGTAGATAATTACTAAACTACACATTACCTAGGATAATTGCCCTTTAGTACTCCCTTTGGTGTTGTGCTGGTCATATGTGTGAAGGCCCAGGCACTTAGTCATATAACCTCTGCTGAAGAAGAGGATCAAAAACCTGAACTCTCATACACCTCTTCGGCAGAGATCACATAACCAAGGTCATTTTTTCAAAGCGCTGGCAGAGCTCAAAATTCATGCTGAATGATGAAATAATAAATGTTTGTTGCTCGGAACCTTCTTCTATTACCAACCAACCATTTAATGCATAAAAGTAATAACATAATTTCTCTTTCCTCCACATTCCTCTATCTGTCCACTTTTCTTTTAGCAGCCTTATTAGTATTATTTAAAAGGTAAAAACACCAGGTTAATATGTTTCAGTTATAGGTGGACATGTGTAGACTGTGGGGTCTATTCACTAAGCTGCCGAAGGATCTAGCTGTAGCTTCGGCTGATCCTTTGGCTAGCTTTGGCCCCAGGACCCCTTCAGTTCAGTCGAACCGAGGGCTGCTGTACGGGCTATTCACTATCGCCTGTACAGCTCCCGAAGTCGGCCGAGCGGCTCAGACGAGCCGAAGGCATATGCTCGGGTCGACTGAGCCAAGGTGAAAGCCGAAGCTGGCCGACCGACAGCCTGCTTCTGACAGCTGGGCGTCATCTCACGGCTGGCTCCGGCCACTTGCAGAGAGATCAGCATCCCTGGTTACCAGATAACCAGGGACGCCATCTGTAATTACACACTGAGAACCCGGCGCTGGGCCGCTATGATATCACAACGGCCTCTCTGGGTTCTCAGTGTGTAATGGCAGATGGCGTCCCTGGTTACCTGGTAACCAGGGACCCTGATTTGCCATTACTCTCCCGGACGCTCTGGAAGTCTAATACGGCTCCCTGCCACCCAGGAGAGAAAAACAATTTCTCCCGGAAAGGTTTACTCTGCTCGATTGAGCAGAGTAAACTTTTCCTGGCGATCTGTTTTTTTTTTCTTTTCTGACATGGGGCCGCTGGCCACCCTCAGTTAAAAAAAAAAAAGCCAGCATAGGAATGCATAGCTAGATTCCTATTGGCTATTTCACTTTGCAAAAGCCATTAGCAAACTAGCTATTGCACCCGCCCACTGCTGCTGTCAATCAGCAGAGGGGACCTGCAGTTCTCCATCAGGTCCCCTTCTGGTGATTGACAGCAGCAGAGGGCAGGTGCAATAGACAGTTTGCTATTGGCTATTGCAAAGTGAAATAGCCAATAGAAATCTAGCTATGCATTCCTATGGTGTTTTTTTTATTTTATTCTGATGGCAGCAGAACCGCCCGGCCAATAGAAAACAGTTGGGCGGAGCTAGCTGCCACTGCTAGCTCCGTCCAATCGTTTTCTATTTTATTTTTTCTACTTTTTAAACTGTTTTTCTATTCTGCTCGGGACCACGGAGGTACCGGGCAGAATAGCCGAGCCGAATGCCCCTTGGCGGCATTCGACTATTTACTCACTGCTGTTTGGCATCTATGAGAATAGGCTGAACAGCAGCAAGTAGCCTGCCGGAGGTTCGGCTCAGCTGATCCAGATGTTGGATCGGCTGAGTCGAACTCCTTCTGCCCTTCGG
>NW_017306350.1:1459004-1509160 GCF_000935625.1 Nanorana parkeri | reverse complement strand
GGGCCGGTATGATATCACAACGGCCTCTCTGGGTTCTCAGTGTGTAATGGCAGATGGCGTCCCTGGTTACCTGGTAACCAGGGACCCTGATTTGCCATTACTCTCCCGGACGCTCTGGAAGTCTAATACGGCTCCCTGCCACCCAGGAGAGAAAAACAATTTCTCCCGGAAAGGTTTACTCTGCTCGATTGAGCAGAGTAAACTTTTCCTGGCGATCTGTTTTTTTTTTCTTTTCTGACATGGGGCCGCTGGCCACCCTCAGTTAGAAAAAAAAAAAGCCAGCATAGGAATGCATAGCTAGATTCCTATTGGCTATTTCACTTTGCAAAAGCCATTAGCAAACTAGCTATTGCACCCGCCCACTGCTGCTGTCAATCAGCAGAGGGGACCTGCAGTTCTCCATCAGGTCCCCTTCTGGTGATTGACAGCAGCAGAGGGCAGGTGCAATAGACAGTTTGCTATTGGCTATTGCAAAGTGAAATAGCCAATAGAAATCTAGCTATGCATTCCTATGGTGTTTTTTTTATTTTATTCTGATGGCAGCAGAACCGCCCGGCCAATAGAAAACAGTTGGGCGGAGCTAGCTGCCACTGCTAGCTCCGTCCAATCGTTTTCTATTTTATTTTTTCTACTTTTTAAACTGTTTTTCTATTCTGCTCGGGACCACGGAGGTACCGGGCAGAATAGCCGAGCCGAATGCCCCTTGGCGGCATTCGACTATTTACTCACTGCTGTTTGGCATCTATGAGAATAGGCTGAACAGCAGCAAGTAGCCTGCCGGAGGTTCGGCTCAGCTGATCCAGATGTTGGATCGGCTGAGTCGAACTCCTTCTGCCCTTCGGGTCGGCCGAACATGCTGAGCATGTTTGGCCGACCCGAAGCCAGCCGCAGCAAGCCGATGTACTGCTGATTTTAGACGGTGTACGGCTGAAATAAGCCGTACAAGCCTGAAGTGAATAGCCGAACAGCGGCTTCGGGTCGGTTTTTCACTCGGCTGCCTATGGCAGCTTAGTGAATAGACCCCTAAATGATCTGTTAGCTTCTAATATCAAATTGGGGAATGCAATACCTAAATCTCCATAATGGTTCCTTGTTCTGTTTTCACTTACTTTGGATTCCTATGCCTCTGCAATGGGAAGGTTGTCCATGGATGTTCCTGGGCTTAAATTTAAATAGTGCTTTTAAATTTAATTGTACTGGCAGTAAGCGTATTACCTACATCTGCATTCTGGAGTCTAGGCCATGGAGATAGCTACTTACCTGCTGAGAGGATAGCTTTAGAGTCCAAAATAAGCTCTGTAGCCAGAAAGGGCAGCAGCAAAGACAAGTGTAAGTATCCTGCTATCAAACACCACAGATGGTCACTATTTGCATTATGATAAACAGGCACTGAGACAACTTGATCTGTGGCAATCACTGATACAACCCTACCGAAACATACATTTTGTTTGAATTCAAAGCTTGTACACAGGTTCACCTTAAAGGGAAATGGAGATGGTTTTGTATCAAAAGAGTTTAAAGCTCCACCTCTTAGCTCAAAAGCAGAAAGCAAAATATGCTCTTGTTCATATTTATGTAAATAAAAAAAGAAAACAATAGTTATTGTTTTATCATGACTATAACATTGCCAATAATAAATAAGTGAATCACAGATATCTCATCACCAGCGTTAATGAGAGAAAACACAAACCAGAAAGTTAACTCTCCATCAGCTACCGAAACCTTAAAGTCATATTAATGTCAAAAGGTATTTTACGCTATTTCAAATGCTGATTAAATCACCTACAATGGATACCGCTTCTTGATGTTGAAAAGTTTTAGTTTCCTGCAGAATCAGCTGGTCCCCTGAGCATTGGTCCTGATATCCTGTTTTAGGGTGGCTCTTTTCCCTTGCAGGGTCCTATGGAGCCACCCTTGTGTGTGCTAGTAAGCTGTGTGTGTCTCCACAAACACAGCATTGCTTGTTTGCAGTGTGTTTGATACTGTTTGTTCCTCTTTGACACCCTCTTATGAACAAACCCCTTAACATCATCATTCTGCCACTACTGACAAACCTCCTGACAAATTCTTGTTTCAAACTGATGATGCAAACACCTGTTCACTATTTAACCATCATCTTGTCCATTCAGTCTCTGCCCTTGCATGTGTTCTGATCCATCAAGTGCTCAGTTGTTGTGCTCCATCAAGTGCTGAGTACCGGAACAGTTTTTCCGGTACTCAGAGATCAGGAGATCAGTCAGCCAGAGCTGGGGTCAGTTGTTCCTGGATCCAGGCTCGGCTGACTGTTCTCCTGGTTCCTGTCTCCGGCAATTGTTTCCGTTCACCCTGCTCTCAGTGTTCCCTGACCTGGTTTGACTGAATACCAGATTTGGCATCTGATCTCTGGCTTGCCACTAACAACGTCCTGGACTTTCTCTAATTTTGTTTGCCATTAATGTTTATTGTTGTTTCTAAAAAAACTCTTTTAATTTTTTTGAACCTGCACTTTAAGTTTCTGTCTGGTTTCTTGGTTCCCTAACACAAGGCAATCCACTCCCCTGCTCCCTGCTCCTCCTTTCTTTCTTTTCCCTTCTCCAAGCTGGTAGATGAACAGTTGCTGGAGATTGCGCAGTCCCTTGTGATCTTGTACTGGACAGGAAGTTCACGGAAGCCGAGCTGGGAGAGTTGGCGCCAGGTGTTCAGGAACATCATAAGTGCTTTGACAAAACTGTAAATAAATACTTTCCTGGACAATGCATATTTGTTTGATCTGGATTCATTATTGAAAAAAGTTTGACAGTTCTTTACTACTTTTAATAAGTCTTTCTCAACCTAAAACATAAAATGATGTTCAGGTTTCTGGGAACCTGCTAAAAAGAATTATAGCGAGCTCACAGTACATTCGAGTGATCAGTGGGAAAAGGGTCCCCTTACATAATTGGTCAGCGACAGAAGGGCCCCTCTTAAAGAAGAACTCTCAAGTTGTATTTTTCACAGCTCAGTCACCTAACTCGCACAGTGTATGTTGCTTTTTATCCCATGCTTCTGTGAGCAGTAGAAGCTGAGATTGGGACAGTGACAACATGTCCCCCCACGTCCATTTACAGCTACGTTCTGCAAAGGAGATGACCTCTTGATTGACAGATTGTCTAAAGAGTCCAAATACCCTAGCCTTAACTTAACTACTACACATAATGGAGAACTGTAGTCATCAAAAATTGTCAGACATATGATATCAGCAAACATATAAAATTATAGCCTATGTACGTTTGTTTTTCTGCCAAACAGACCACAAATTAATTTGACTGCATTTTGTGTAATAGCTACTTTGCTGACCAGGGAAAAGTGAAACAAAGCAATGTCAAAGTCAGACTTCATTACCTGCTACAACTCCAAAAAGGTAGTTCCAAAAAGGACTCTTAGGTCTCTGAACTGTGAAGACATGAGGTAAACAAGAATATGTAGCTCACCACAATGTAACCCACAGTAATTTAATGCACTGTATAGCAAATAACTCCCCCTATGCAGACTGCCAGCTCTCCCTAAATTACTTCAACACACACTGACAAATAGCTGCTGGGAACCCACATTTGGTCTGCATTCATTTGCTGGGACTGCAAACCTTTAACATGAGAAACATCTTAACCCAAGGTATCGGCGAATCCGAACCACATAAGATCTCAACCCTCTAAAAACCCTTTTGCTTTTTGCTGGACAGTTTGGACAGCTGTGTTAATGCAAGTGTCAGACTGTATCAAATATGTCATTTTTTATTTTGCCCATAGCTCCATGTTAAAAGTTCATTTGTAAATTAAATATTTTATATAAATAGTGATAGTGGAGGTGTTGGGCCAAGACAGACAGGCAGAAGAGGGGAAGACTATGACGTGAAAAGGAGGGAGGGAGCTGCGTTAGGGAATTTAATGGTCACATTTTCTAGCTAGGTCAAAGGCACATAGCAATTGAATAAAAAAAAATTTATGGAAAGGAAAAGCACTGCGAATAAGCATGTAAAATTCTGGTCTGAGCTTTTCTCCTTAATTTTTCTCTTTCAAGGGTAAGATCACAAAAAAACCTGATCAGTGCTTTTATTGTACTGTGAACACTGAAATGTACGGGGAAGTTTTATGGTAAAAGCAAACTAACCCTTCAACTGCCTGAGACAACAACAACATGTAAAGCTGGATTACTGTTGCAGACACACACTGCATACAGTTATTTTCATAGGATAAACGTGTGGTGCAAACCCCATGCCATAACTGAAAGTATAGCAGAGGAAGGAAACACAAGGTGAAGGGTGGTTGCTGGACAGCATCTGAACCTATAAAGCATGCTATAAAGTGTGATATTCAGCTACATGTGAAATATCCTTGTGGGCTTTGAATCTGACCACAACAAGCATTTAAAATACTCCATTCTGATCTGTACTTAGTTAATACATGTAATGGTAGGATTTAGTATATTACTTTTTTTAATGCATATAGTATATTTGTCTCCACATTTACATACAGACTAGGCTGACCAGAAAAAAAATGACATTGACAGGGGTTGGAACAAACTATATTGCTGCCATATAGTTGAAATCTTTTCTATTAAAAACATCTGTAACTTCAAAGCACCCCTGGGAATCTTATAATTAGTCCTGTCTTTATCACACTCAATTTTATTAAACTACTTTGTGTTTTTTTAAAACGTACAGCGCTAACCGTCCTTCATAAATTAATTTTATCAATATTAATATTTAATAATTTTTATTGGCAATAATATTTTGATAACAATTTATCTTAAGATTTTAAACATCTTATTATCCTCACTCTCCATTAGCGCAAGTTCTTTCAATTACTATATTAAACTACTTTGCCTGTAAATGTAGAGAAATATATAAATAAAAGCATACACAATAAAAATAAAAATTATTATACTGAATACTATCATCTCAATTACATAGTTACATAGTTACATAGTATTTGGGGTTGAATAAAGACATACGTCTATCAAGTGCAACCCATATAGGTCCACGCATCATCAATTATGCATTACATATATAGTTATCAGCACATAATAACTTGTGTGATAGTGATCCTTAATTAGCAAACAATGGATGGTAAATTAGGAGAATTGACTGCCACTAACTACAATGGATCTATTTATAAAATCTTGTCTCTGTGAACAAGAATTACAGCCCACTGTGGCCACCAGATGGCGACAAGGAGCACGAGAAATTTCTATGCTCCTTGGCTCTATCTAGTGGCCATAATGCATTATGGATCCCATTCATAGAGAGGTCCACTCTGCAAGTGTTTTTTTAAGCAAACCCCTTAGTGTTTCAAATAAATAACTGTTCCAGAGGTTTCTAGCCCTGTGCTGCTTTTTACCATTGTAGGCTAGTCTTTGTCATCATGTAACTATATAAAAGACAGAAATTCATATACAACCCACAAAACAGGGAGAAGATTGTAGGAAATGATCACACCACTAATGCCAGAAAATACAGAAATAATATATTTATTATCTATATCAAAATCAACAAAGATAATTAAATGATCACAAAACAGTTTCTTAAATACCTGAATACCAATACCATACATAACCATCAAAAGTGCAAACAAGCTAAAAACAAAATGGTGAGCAGAGCATGAAAGCTGGGGTGTTCTTATGCTTTTTGCCACCGGAGGAGGGGGGGGGGAGAGTTGTAAGGCAGTGCTAGCGGGACACTTTACTGGGTGGGAAAGGGGAGGGGACTTCCCACGCAGTTCACTGACATCACTGGTTATCAGCAGCTGGTCTGGGCAATGGTCAGAGGGTGCCAGCTTGCCAAGAGCTGGGTGGGGAGATGTGTATGGCTCTTACACATCTTCCCACTTGGCTCTTAGCAACCTGGGATGCTTTAGCCAGAAAGGGGGATGCAGGCACACTGCAAACATTGTGCAGCAGGGCGGCCATGTTGCTCTGCCTGCCGCCCCCATCCCCCCACATGACCCAAAGAGATGCCACCTGAGGCAACAACCTCAGGCTCTATCATTTAAGGGATGGCCCTGCATATAAATAAGACACATTATTACAAAACTATGCCTAAAATGCATCCTACAATAGACATTTTCTATACATATAATCTTTCCACTGGTTATGAGGCAAATTTCTTCCCTTTGATATATAATATATCTGTTAATTATAAGGCAATTCCTGAGCCTAAACCAGGAATGATGCTGGATGCTGCCATTAGATTTTCATGAGTTAACTGTCAGCAACCTAAAGATCTGGACTTTAGGTTCATTGAACATACTTCCAACGTACACAGCTCTGTAGTTGTCTATCGCATTAGTGAAATGTACGTTTCATTAGCTGTTGCCACATATTAATCACATGTATGGGTAAAAAAGATACATTGTGTACATGACTCACTACTCCACAGAGAGTTTGTCGGTATCCCGTGAATCACAGTAATCCCACGTGACATTACTCCATACAATCAAACAACAGCAGTCTTCATCCAGGGTAAATGATGCTCTCCAATAGAAAGAAATTCTGTCAGACAGAGACATCATTTACTTTGTTCCACCCTAAACAGGGTTATTTCTTCTCATGAGCTTCAGTAACATCTTTACAGTGCATAAAAGCATATATTTGTCATCATGTAAGCCTTTACTAGCTGATTTAGAAATATTTTTACTGCCATAAGTATTAATTCAAAAACATGCATGAATTATTTTAACTATATTCAAAGTTTTACCTCAAGAAAATGTTCAATTCACAGACATCAATTTTGGATTCAGTATTGTTCCATGAAATGGATATTTAAAGCCCAACTTTTTTTAGACATACCTCAACCCCGGCCTCTGCCCTTCGCCTTTTCCTAAATCCCCCATTAACTTATTTTTTTTGTATACAACTACCGAGTTTCCATAGCTGGAGGTAGACCGGACTTATCAGAGGTGCCTTGATGCGGCAGTGTGACTTCAACGTGTATTTGCCAAATATGTGCAACTAAAAAATAAGTTTTCTTCTGTTTTTTGCTTGCTAGCTAGAGAGTGTTCTAGTGACCTTTTGTACTGTAAAAGGAGGTCAAATCCCACGTTTGACAGTTGTCACTGAAATAGATGTTCCCTCTACTATTGCTTCAGTGAGGACAGATATCTTCAGGCACAGGCAGCAATAAAAACGTGACAAAACATCTAACCCTTCCCTACTCTATTAAAATAATTTTGGCTGGAGCTCTACTTTAACATAGAGTGCCAAAAAGTACCAAAAGTTCAAGCAATCGAATGACCTGATTTATTCTGTTACTTTTACAGTGTTATTCACAAAGCTAGCCGAAGGATCAGCCATAGCTCCATCTGATCCTTTGGCTAACTTCGGCCATACAACCGAAAGGCTGCTGTACGAGCAACGAAACGGCCATACAACGAAAGCCTCGCGACTCTCAGCTGGGCTGAGCCAGCCGTGATCTCACGGTTGGCTCCGGCCAGTTGCAATGCCAGATCAGCGTCCCCAGGTTGCCTGGGGACGCTGAACTGTCATTACACAATGACAACTTGGCAGAGCCGGCCATGATCTCAAGGCTGGCTCCGACCAGTTGCAATTACACATCTGTCATTGCAACTGGCCGGAGCCAGACGTGAGATCACGGCCAAATTGTTATTCATTGGCCGGGACCTGCTAGAAGAGGGGGTACCTTCTTGCTTCTTTAGAGGTGGTATTTGTTTAAATGTATGCTTATAGGTTATCAACCACATCAATTGATGTGTATTCCTATACACCATTGTGGTATCTTTCATGTATTATCTAGACCTGCCAGAAGACTCTAGCAGGTCCTGGCCAACAGGAAACAGTTGGGCGGAGCTAACTGCTCGCCCTGCCCAATTGTTTCCTTTTTTTATTCTTTTTTTTTTCTTTTTTCAATGATCTTTTTTTTTCCATTGATCTTTCTTTTTGTTTTTTCTTTTTTAATGATCTTTATTTTTTGTCTTTGTTTAATTATCTTTTTTTTTTACTTTTTTTATTCAATGATCTTTTTTTGTTTACTTTTTTTAACCTTTATTTATATTTTAAGATTTATCATTTATTGAACTTTTTGAAAATTTTTTTGCTTTTATTTCTTATTTTTTTCACTGTTTTACTATTCTGCACGGTTCCAGGAAGGTGGAACAGCCGAGCCGAATGGCGAGCAGAATAGCCGAGCCGAATGGCGCTCGGCGGCATTCGGCTTTACACTCACTGCCGTTTGGCCCTATGAGAATAGGCCAAATGGCAGCGAGAAGCCTGCTGGAGGTTCGGCTCAGCCAATCCAGATGTTGGATCGGCTGAGTCAAACTCCTTCTGCACTCCGAAGCCAGCCGAGCAAGCAGATGTACGGCTGATTTCAGCCATTGCACTGCTGAAATCAACCCTACAAGTCTGAAGTGAATAGCCGAACAGCGTTCGGCTCACTTCACTTTGGGTCGGGTGTTCATTCGGCTTTGTGAATAACCCTGTTAGTATTAAAAACAAGACATGATTAGTAGCAACTACAGCCATCTGTGCAGCAATTGCATCCATAAAGTGGAATATATTTAAAAAATAGTAAACCAAAATATAATTTTGCCCATATCAAGGCATATCTAAATTTTGGTATCAGTGGTGAATAATCAAGCCTTATAAAAGGCTTGACCATCATTTGCAGATGTCCAGTATGCAGGAAAGTTGCAATAATTCCAATGCAACTGACCAAAACACGAAAATATTTCTTTATATGCTTCGGCAGAAAAAAGTTACAGTGAAACTTGTCTGTGAAGAATGTAATAAATATTGTTTAACTCCAAAGAACATAGAGAGGCTTTAAAAATGGATTACAAAAATGGAACAAATATAGGATCTCTCTCTTGCTTTACTGGGGAAAATCGGTGTATGGCATCTGATAAAAGGCTCTCTGTCTGAAGGACATCTTTTGCCGTCAAACACAATCTATAAGTATTTCTGCCTTTGGCATAACTGTATTGTGTACACTGAAGTATCTCTTAATGAGCATACAACTACTGTGAAATCCATCATCTTACACAGGACACTGAGATCCTATTTTATTGGTCATAGGACCACCTGGCATCATGTGTTCAGAATCATCTGCAAGAAACTAAATAAAGACTGAAAACACATCAGAAGAACCAAAAAACAACCGGGTTTTTATCCACATTTTTTGCACAGTAATAAAATGTTCTATTTTACTGTGCTGTATAGCTTGTAAGAGCATTGTAATGGGAGATAGTGTGAAAGTAAATTATTGCCACTTAATTAACAGTAGCAATGTTTTCAAAAGGTTAAATGTGTTCTTGAATCATTGAGGAGATGGACAGAGTTTTCCTGTGTGTAAGAGAGAAGAGCAACATTTTTGGTTTGGGCACCTGGAAAAGTAGTTACCCACAACAGCCAGTGAAAATGTATCCTTCACTGAGTAAGCTGAATATAACCTGGTTGCTTTAGGGTGCACATGCTTAGGCTTTTTTGCCCTGTTTTTATAAATAAAGTTGTCAGGAAGACATTACTGTCCAGAATAGCTGTGAGCTGCCACAGGAACATGAGCATGCTGTGGTACATGGTCCTTCGCATAGGGTCACTGATGGACACGTGTTAAGTGCTTCATGGTGTGTGTGTGTTTGTCTGGCACTGGTGTTGTCGCCAAATGGGCTACTGAATCTAAGTCATGTCTAGTGTGGAGTGGTATCCTAGCTTTTGCCACCGGGACTCTGTTTAAACTTGTAAAGTCGACTGTCGGCTTTACAGTAGAAGCGATTCTGGTGGCTCAGCTGCCCCAGATCGCTTCTACGGGCCATTAAACGGGGGCCCCCCTCCGCCCAACAACCCCGCCGTGTTTTCCGGGCTTCGTTGCCCCTCCTGTGGGACCAGCTTCTCTGGTGTTGGGGGGAAGCGGGGGAGAAGATCAGTGAACCTCCATTCACCGATCCATTCCCCGTACTATAGGACCGGGAGCGATACAGATTACATCACTTCTGGTCCCATAGCTGCCTGTGCTGGGCTCCTGAAGCCCAGCAATAAGCTATTGAAGTGTGATCTGCACTTCAATAGCTTATTTCAAGAGAAAGGTGATACTAGGGGTCTTTTGGACCCCCAGTATCACCTCAAAGGGGACCTTTAATTGCTATGTGATAGCAATTAAAGTAAGGTTTTTAAAATTAGTATTAAATAAAATAAATGTAAAAATAATTAAAAAAATGTTTTAAAAGTCCCCCATCCCTGTGAGCTCGCGCGTTTTCATGTAAACACCCTTCGGGTATGCCTATGTATGAAAACGGCGATCGCAATACACATGTTCAGTATCGCCACGCACGCCAGAGTGAGGGCAATAATTCTAGTGCCAGTATTTATGCACATCTCTAAACTGATGAATTACTGAATTATGTTGCCGTTTCACGGACGCACACAATTTTTAACCTGGGCATGTTGTGTATCTATTTACTCGTTGTAACCTCATCTTTTATATTTTATTTTAAAAAATTGGTATTTTATTGTGTTTTGGGGCATTTAAGTGCATTTTGCACTAACCTTTGTGGTTTGATAAGGAGTTACACTAATATAGTGCAACATAAAAATTTGCAACTGCCACCATTTTATTCTTTAGGGCCTTGTATGCATATAAGGAGTTCTGCCTTCATTTTACATGCATGCTTGTCTTAAATGGGTGACTCAAACTACTGAAGCCAGATACAGCCAAGGAACCAGCATTTTAGTTTCATTATAACTAATTTAGTTATATGTGGACAGTGTTTTAAATCTTAAGAAAGACACTTCTGTGTTTAGGATTTGTATTCTCCCCTTCTCCTAGGGATAACACAAAAAGCCTTGGGTTAAGCATTAACTAAAAAATACAAGGATTGACCATTAAATTCATAGAATCTTTGCTAGTAGCTTCTGACCTCTGCCTCGTAAGGTTAAGTGTTTGTTTTTTTCTTATAAATGACGTGGCTAATGGACTGGGCTCTGCACAAGGTTTCTGTTCAAATAAAGACTTGATGGGTACTCAGAATGAGAGAGTATAAACACTCGAATGCAGTACGGAGTCCATGATCCTACAAGCTTTCCTCCAATATATACTTTATCAAAGCTTCAGTGACCACAGCAGTTGTAAATCCTCTAGCCAGCAGTGAACTCACTGTGTGGTGCATTGTATTCTAAAAAATGTATGGGGTTAATGTATGCACTGATAATATGTTATATACAGTGTCTATATAAATGAATTTATTTTACATTTGTATCAATATTTTCATGCATGCCAAGTAAACGCAACAGTGACATGAAGCTGAGAAACAATAAAACGCTGCTAGGGGTGTTTGCACCCCAAAAAAGGATTCTAGCCAAATAAAGACTGGCGTTATAGTTTGTACCTTCCCCTGACATTGTCCCTTTTGCTGGACAGCTTGGTCTTCATGTATATGTGGAGAAAGATATACAATAAATTGCTTGACAGAAAAGAGTTGCAGAGTTTCCGAGCTTGCTTAAAGCCCCAGAAAAAGATTATTTACACACCACACTGGATGTGTAAATTATCATTAAAAAGGAGGGCTGCTATAAAGTATAAAAATCTTATATACTGCTGGCTCTTATTCATAACACTGAGCTTCTGGATGCTCTGGACACTGAGGGATGTGATTCGAGCAGTGAAGGGCTCCAGTCTTATCCCTGCTCCTCCTCACTACTAACCTATTCACAAAATGTCTTGGATTTTTTTCAAATATTAAAAGGTGTTTTGTGAATGGAGGAGGATTACAATTACAGAACACCATGTCTTTGTGAAAAAACACAAGACATTTTGTGAATGGACAAGTGGTGAAGTGGGGTGCGGATGCAGCCAGAGCACTCTACTGCTCAAGTCACAGCCCTTCCTCTCCTCAGTGCCAGGAAGCTGAGAATTATGTGTAGGAGCTGGCATGCTGCAAGGTAAGATTTGTATACTTTGTAGCAGCCCTCCACATATAACACACAGATTTCTAGTGATCATTTACACACCCAGTGTGGTTTGTAAATTATAATTTTTTCCCCTAGTTTGACTTTAAGCAGTGATTTACTATTTTAATTTTTTTAGATGTTTGTGCCGCTAGTGCTTTCCCATCTCTGCCCTCCACCAGCAAGGGACAGAAAGCGATGATCATGACGCTGTGTCCAAACACTTTGCAGCTGAGCCAAAAAAATAAATCAAATAAAAGTCAACTGAGGTCAGACTAGAATCTTTTCAATCACAAAAATACAAATAGCATTTAAAACATTTTGGTACCATTGTCAGCATATCTTGTCCCTGTTTCATGCTCTATTATCTATGAAAGTGGTAATCCTGGCAAAATAAAATCATTACATCAGGCAGGGGCAGACTGGCCCATAGGGGGTCAATGGGAATCCCCTGGAGGGTCTCAAATATGTGGGCTAAAAACAGGGTGTGTGAAATGTATCCAGGTAGATGTATACCTGGGGAATTAATCAATTAACCATAGCACCCATCAGCTTGCCAACACATGTAGTTGCTCTGTAGTTACCTGCTACTGCATTCTCCTCTTGTAATGTCCGATGCCCCTTTTCCCTGCTGTTTTCTCTATCTTTATTCTTCACCCTTTTCTAAGCATAGTTTCAAGTGCCAAAAATTTGGCCTATACGGAAAATGTAAGTGAGCCTTTGGGGCAAATAGGCTGTTCACTTTTCACCTCATTCACTAAGAAAAGTGAAGCTCTGCTGACTTCCATCATCCAGTTATATGCAAGCAAAAATTCAGTATTTTTCCTTACACCTGATTGGGTATTCTTTGCAAGGGATTTTCACCACAAACACTACAGTTGGGTACACACGGTACGAATTTCGTCCGGGTCCTGATGAACAGGCTGAAACTTGCACAGTGGGTGCCGCTGCCAGCACTTTTCCACCCGGCATCCCTGAATCAGCTGATCGATGGAGCAGGTTGGAAAACTCTCGGCCAAACAGAGCTTGCGGCCAATTAGCTGCTAGCTCTGTTCAGAATACAATCCAAACAGTGTGTATACCAAACTTAAGCTACGTGAAAATTACCATGCAAAGTGAACAACCTATTAGCTTTTACATAATCAAACCCTTTGAGTCCTTAGTGGAATCTATGAGAATATAGTCCCAAAAGGCTCCAGATGACAGGGGCAAAGAAACAATTTAGCGATTATAGGATATATATAAAATGCATCTCAATTTCAAGTTGAATAAGGTTTGGTCATTTACATCTGGAATAACCAAGGTCAAAATGCAAAACTAAGTGAGCATTATTCCTGAAGCCATACTGTATATACTATTCAGAACGCTATTTGGTATATTATGCCGTGGTAAATTATGGGTTGATAGTAACGTTATTATTGAATTGTATCTATAGCAAACGATTCCCCCTCCCCTCCCTGGTAACTATTAGAATGCAGTGTTGCTCTTTTCAGTTGTATGTTATACATAGGGGTCTATTCACTAAGCTGCCGTAGGCAGCCTAGTGAATGACTGACCTAAAGCGAAGTGAGCCGATTCCGCTGTTCACTATTCACTTCAGGCTGGTACGGCTGATTTTAGCCGTACATCGGTTGAAATCAGCCGTACATCGGGTGGCTTCGCGTGGCTTCGGGTCGGCCGAACATGCTGAGCCGAACCTACGGCCGAACATGCTGAGCCGAACCTACGGCAGGCTACTCGCTGCTGTTCGGTCTATTCTCATAGATGCCGAACAGCAGTGAGTGAATAGCCGAATGCCGCCGAGCGGCATTCGGCTCAGCTGTTCTGCTCGGTCTCTCTGTGGGACCGAGCAGAACAGAAAAACAGTTAAAAAAGTAGAAAAATAAAAATAGAAAACGATTGTGCGGAGCTAGCAATGACAGCTAGCTCCGCCCAACAGTTTTCTATTGGCCGGCGGTTCTGCTGCTGTCGAAAAAAATAAAAAAAATAAATACAATTTTGGCCATAGGAATGCATTGTTAGATTCCTATTGGCTATTTCAATTTGCAATAGCCAATAGTAAACTAGCATTGTACCCGCCCTCTGCTGCTGTCAATCAGTAGTGGTGGACCTGATGCAGCAGTGGGCGGGTACAATGCTAGTTTACTATTGGCTATTGCAAATTGAAATAGCCAATAGGAATCTAGCAATGCATTCCAATGGGCAACATTTTTTACTTGTTTTTTCTATTCTGACACAGCTCCGTGTCGGAATTAAAGAAAAAAAAAAGAAAAAGCAGTGTTTCTCTCCTTGGCGGCCAGAGCGCCAGGGAGAGTTAGGCTGTCTGGAGATCAGTGTCCCTGGTTAGCTGGTAACCAGGGACGCTGATCTCTCTGCAAGTGGCCGGACCCAGCCGTAAGATCATGGCTGGCTCCGCCCAGCTGTCAGAAGCAGGCTGTCGGGCGGCCCATGGCTTGGGCTTGGGCTTTTAGCGTGGATCAGCCGAGCCGAGGCATATGCGTTCGGCTCGACTGAGCCGCTCGGCCAAGTTCAGGAGCTGTACGGGCTACAGTGAATAGCCCCTACAGCACCCCTTCGGTTCTATTGAACCGAAGAGGTCCTGGGGCCGAAGCTAGCCGAAGGATCGGCCGAAGCTACAGTTAGATCCTTCGGCTGCTTCGTGAATAGATCCCTAAATATGTTGTTATTTTTATGACACTCTTCACTGTTTAATTGTATTGACTGAATTAGTACAAAAGAATCTATTTTTTTATTTGAATAATTTATTGTAAAACAATTTCACTAGTATTGCATGTTTTGTGTAGTTGTGGTCCTTTGTAAAGACCTTTCCTGTGCAATGGTGCACCCATCAGGATGTACAGTATGTATGGGTAAAGAAAATATTTTTTCTGAATTTCCTGTATGCACTAATACAGACCGTTGGAAAGCAGAAAAAATGATGCAAAGATGCCTCACATTGTTTGGAGAGAGGAGGGTTGGGTGTGCAATATGTTGGTGCAATATAAATGAAAATATATATTCAAATTACCTATCTTAGAGTTCATCTCAGGCAGCAAAAAGACTGGTCTATAAACAGCATGCTGTCTGGGGAAAGTACTGAGGTTTATCAGTTTTGGTTCCCACCTCTTTCTACCATTTTAATTACTATTGCTCTGTCTGATTTTCCTGCACTGTTACCACTTGGCCCACTGCCTACACCATATTGTCTTTTGGACTTATCTGACCCCTCTCTGATACATGTGATGAATATTGGTTCTGTAATTGAATATGTTCTGACATTAATTTTTGTATTCATTTTGATAAGGGTTAATTCTCCCCTCACAGGGCTTAGAACCATGAAAGAGAAATCCACTGCCATCTGTGCATCATTTAAAGGCTTATTAAAATGAGGAATCATTATGAAGAGATAACTGTTTCTGCTACGAGTCCCAGCCCTTCCCAAAGCACAGAATTGTTTTAACATTTGTCAGTTAACCTTAATATGGACTGTTAACATTCCTTAAAGTACTAATACACTTTAACCCAAAAAAAAAATAATATAATTATACCAGTGTATGACACTCCTATGCATTTCAGTGATATGTGTGTTGCTGCAATGTGTGGCAATACACCATAGATTCTTTAGTATGTTGAAGTACCACTGATTTTCAATGGTACCCAAACGCACTAAGGGAATGCACTTGCATTGCAGTGCATCAAAATGCACAGTAATGTAGTACAGTGCATTGTTGACTGCTGCAATATAAAAAAGGGGGCATGTCTATTTTCTGGTCTATTGTGGTGCGTTAGCAACCTATTCAAAGGAATAGGCTACCATCAATGCAATGCACATTTACACGGTAAACAATGCACATTAACACAATGGATCAGAAAGGTGTAAATAGGCCCTTTCAGTGGAAGTGAATTTCAAAACATACCGGTAGTTATATGTATGTAGGCTTGAGATGTCCTTAAATGTTTAGAGGCCCATCATTCTGATATATCTACAATGTGCACAGGTTTGGAAAACAATAATGCTGTCTGGAAAGAGGCTAAAATGAGTTAGTGCACATTCATTACAAGACTGTTTGCAGTTTAATGGTTATCTGTATGTGCCTTTAAAATCACTGCTGAGTTCGGCATTTTCAGATTTGGTCTTAATGCATACTCAAAGTGTAAGCTGAAGAAGTGCAAACATAGTAAAACATTTCTGCCAGTTTGTCACAAAAAGATGAAGAAGAGTGGCTACACACAGATACCAATTTCTCTATTTCTTTTTGTATTCACATGACTGTTGGTGTCACGAGGATCCCATAAATTGTATTTTGTTTAGGTCACTTTCTTTGCATTATTTTATTGGATTTTAGGGCATATTTACAAGAGTACAGAGTGCCCTTTGTTAAAAGACCAATAAATTCATTCTCTAAAAGGAATTCTCTGCACATTCCATAAATAAAATGATTGGTTATCTTCTAAAGACATGAACACGTGAGGATTATCCCCATTTAAAAAACGTGGAACCCCTACATTATGAGCATAAAAGCACCAGGTCACAACACACACATCATGGATTTTGTGAGGATTTTAAAGGAAATTCCCACTGGTAAAGGGGCTTGCCTTGTGAAATCCAGCATTTTAGTAGAGAGTAGGGGAGCTCTAATCCACACAGACCATGAAAAGCTTAAACATCACTATGTGAATCAGATCATTATAGCATTGGCTTCAAGCCTTTTCTGGAATAATCCCATTTAACACAGGATCTCTGCTATTTTCTACAAACAACCTACAGTCTATTAAACAATATATATAGGCAGCCTGTTATATTCAAAGAAAGGAACATAGAGTACTCCCTGCATGAAAATATTATTTCCTCTTATATCCGTGGAAATAATATTCGTTTACATTAACTGCAGCAATAAGAAGCTGGTCATGGTAGCATTTTTGTTGCATGTAGCAACCAATTTGCTTTTTTCAATAAATTCCAAACCTGGACTGTACAAAATGACAGTATACAGCCAAGTGCTTGCTAAAGGTAACACACACTTTAATAGCTTCTTACTGTATACAGCAAGGGCATATTCTGTAAGATATTGCAAAGAGCAATGGTGATCAGCAACCCTATGACAACCACAGAAACAAACATTTATTTTGTGTGTGGATAACCCCTTGTGGTTAGTGTTGTATAAACTACACTGAGTGGCCAGATTATTATGACCACCTGACGTTTGTAGGCAAATTAGCTATAATTTCGCGCTGAAGTTGCTAGAGGGCCAGACCATTATAAACAAGCAGGTTGTTTACTACGACAGTTGAAGTGATTTTTTTTCCTGAAGATATGGGTAAACAACGCGATTTAACAGCCTTTAAACGTGGGATGTTGGCGCTCGGAGCCATGGAGCGAGTATCAGCAAAACAGCAGAATTCGTTAAATGTTCAAGAGCAGCTGTTGTTAAAGTGTTTAAAGACTGGACTGTCAGCCGAAAATCTGGGTCTGAACGTGCGAATTGTGGCCGTCAGTGACTAGTCAATGTTAGGGCAGAACGGAGAGTGGCAAGACTGGTACAAGACAACAGAAGGGCAACAGTGCAGTGTCAGATTCCTGGCATCATCTTTCAACATCTCGTGGAGTCACGAGGCGGCCCAACAAAGTCATCTCGTGGAGTTATCTCGGGGCATAACGAAGTACTGATGGGGTGGTCATAATAATCTTGCCACTCTGCCCCCTTGCCCCTTTAAACAGACTCCCGACGGCTATAGTTGCCGGCTTTACACTGGAAGCAATTCTGGTGGCTGAGCTGCTGCCAGATGGCTTCAAGGGGCTGCCAATGTATTGTGCCCCCCCTCGAAAGCCCCGCCTTACTTCCCGGGCTCAGCTGCCCCTTCTGCAGGCCCGGGATCGGCATCACGGGTGCTTTGCTTGATGGGTGGGTCCTTCATGGTTTCTTGCACTGGGGCCCTCAGGATTCTAGTTACGCTTCTGACTGGGCCTTTCCACATTACAGTATAGATCTACTGTTATATTACAATGACAATATGAATGCTCACTTATAAACACATGGGATTGTTGAAAGAGTGAGGGGAATGTGCTCAAGGCCTTGCATTTACTTGCACACTCTGCACTCAGCTAACCTTGTGGCCAGGCTGTTGCCTTCATTTGTGGCAACACTGAATGGGCTGAAATTCAAATAAATCAGTGCCCACTTGGTGATCACTGCATATTAGCAATGGTCACCTCATGAAACAAGCTTGTTTACAGCAAACCAGTACTTTGCCCATGTAGAACAAAGTAGTTGAATAGCCCACCCCTGCCACTCCTGCAACTCATCATAGTGCAATCTTCCACTCTGTTTACCTACTGGAGCTCTGTGATAAGCACTGTACATTGGGGTATGGGGGAGCATGTGATTTACTCCACTTGCACTCATGATGAAACACTGGGTGGGTGACCAGTCAATTGCCTACATCAGGTGTCACATAAGAGCAGACCCAATCACTAAAATCTCATATAAGCATTAACATGTGATTATAACTTCACAAGCTGTTTTTAATCTTTTTAAATCCGCAGCTTTTCTTAAAATAATACCTGGTGATCCTGCCATGATGTTTCTTTTACAGGCCCTGTGTATGAGGTGACAACTGTGTTACAATTGAGCTACTGCATTGTCATCATGTCACAAGTGTTTCAGATACAGACTAGAAACAGCCATGTTGACACACATTGTGCATACTTGGTCCAATATTTCCACAGTAAAAACTCCAGCCGCACACCGCTTGTCATGCTAAAAAACTCCTCTATTCAAACTTACAGCTCAGCTCAGTCCCACTCTTGGTCCACATTAGATGAAAAAAAACCCTTAAATTTCACCTTCCGCCCAGCTGTCAGAAGCAGACTGTCGGCCGGCCAATGGCCGGCCGCTCGGCCAGCTTTGGCTTTCAGCTCGACTGAGCTGCTCGGCCGTGATCGGGAGCTGTACGGGCTATTATGAATAGCCCGTACAGCACCCCCTCGGTTCTCCTGAACCGAAGGGGTCCTGGGGCCGAAGCCAGCCGAAGGATCGGCCGAAGCTATGGCCAGATCCTTCGGCAGCTTTGTGAATAGACCCCATTGACTCACCAAAATTTCGAGGAAATTAAGATAACACGGAAAAAGGAAATCTTACTGCAGTCTTTAAAAGAATAAAATGGGTTTTAAACTTAAACTTTTAAAAATGAAATCCCAAAGAAACAAGCTTCCTCTAAAGCCTTACATTTCATTTACAGGAGATTGGCATTCTGCCTCACATCGCCTAGTTGGAGGGGTTTTAACTGATTTTAAAAAAATACAGTATATTAAGTGAGATCATGTTGATATTGGCATGAAAAATGGCTATAAGCAGCCGGTAGATATTTAACCGGACCAATATTTCCCTTGACCTAAGATATCTGATTTTGATGGAATAATACCTTTATAATATTCAGGTTGTTGTTAAAATAAAAACATAACATTTCAAAGATTATTTATTCTATAAAAAACATGTGAAAGTGTTAGACTACATGCAACAAGATCAGATCACGCCCGGTAATTATGTAACAAAATATCAACTCCAGAATAGAATACACAAGAGACCACCAAGTGTTATTACCAGCAATTAGCAGCTATGAAAAAGACAGACAGTAACTGATTTGTATTACACAGCAAGAGCAGAGTTAAAAATGCAGCTATTGCCATAAAAATTACACTTGCAAATCGTCTGCAAGTGTCATTGAGTAAATACATTGAATAAATGTACTGTTTCGTAGTACTTACTGTTACGTTCATATGTAGATCAAAGGTGTGACCTATGGTCTACATATGAATGAAATATTAAATGCAATTACATCACTTAAAGAAACCTTTTAAGTCAACAACATTTTTTTATTTAAAGTGACACTAAACTCAGGAGTTAAATCTTAAAAATGCATTCAAGTACCCTAACTAATAACAAAAATGAATCTTATTTGTGTATCACTCAGCTTTAGATCCTCAAATCATCACTGAATTCATGCTGACACTGTCCTTCCATCTGGAGGGTGCCTACTTTTGTTTCCCATGGTCCCTGTGTGTCACCGCCCCAAACTTGCTCCCGCTATTAATTACAATCTCTATACATATCAGTAAACTAATGAGATTGTAGTCCATCACTGGAGTGAGCTTGGAGCGGTGGCTACTGTACAACACACACAGGGACCATGGGGAACAAAGGTAGCCAGCCTCCAGAAGGAAGGACGGTGTCAGCATAAACTCTAAAGGATCTACAGCCTTGTGATACACAAATAAGGTACATTTCTGTTAATAGTTAGGGTACTTGAATGCATTTTTAAGATTTAGCTCCTGAGTTTAGTGTTACTTTAAAAAAAATTATTTTCTATTTAACCCTTTATTTATTTTTTGTTAATCCATATCAGCCCCAATTTACTCCTTCCTCCCCTCAGACATTATTCTTTTGCTGATTTTTTTTATTTTTTTCTACCATTAATAGTTTTTTCCTTTACTTTGTTACCTTTTCCATTATCGCATAACAAGAAAATGCTCACAATTGGAAAAAAAAGCCACTATGCTTTTTACCATAAACATTATGTTAGTGTAATTTTAAATGGGAGACATAGAACAAAATGTATTTAATACACACTGGTCAAAACAGAAAAAAAATGTTTTTCATCTTTGTGCTTTTTTTAGAAAATAAAATCATTTTGGGAAATAATTGGACAATATTGCCAAACCCCCCACCCCCTCAAAAAAAAATTTGTGCATGTATTAATTTATTATCTTATCTTTATTATCCGCATTCCTGTACGCGCTTACAAGCGTTTTGTAGTGTGCCATATGGTTAATTGTGCCAGGGCATGTGTTACCGCAGTGTGGCTGAGGACGGCCCCCAACCGTTAAGCAATGGTTTGATAGAATCAATGACATTCTGATCATGTAGGACCTAACCAGTACTCTTAAAAACACTTCAACGGGGTTCAATAAAAGTTGGTTTTACTGGCTTGACTTTATTCCCATGCCTGAACTTGCCTCATAATGACTTGCTTGGCAGACGGGAGAGAGACTGGGAAGTCCTATATGGAGACCGTTTTGCCTCATCTTATGCCATAACCAAACCCCCCACCCCCCTTTTTTCTCTCTCTCTCTCTCTTTTCCCTCTCCCCTTTCTGGTTCTTGCTTGTCTCTTGGTCCTCTTTTCCTTTTCCTCTTTAGTTAGTATAAAGGGGTACTTTTGGCTTTCTATTAGCTTTAATTCTTGGAGATGTTGTTTCTGCAGTCTTGTGACATGATTGCCTAGTGAATTTTCTGTCCTTATCCCCTCAATATCCCTCATCCCGTGACATTTTTTACACATGTTTGTATTTTGTTATCTCTGTTTTTGTGCTTTATTGTTATTGTTTTTTTCAAAAATGTTAAATAAACAATTTATTAAAAAAATAACAGTCATCCTACTTTACAGGATCAACAGTGATGTCTCTGATGTAACCTACACATAGAAAGAGATTATTGTGTGATGAAAATAATTTTAGTGCAATTGCAACACAGATTAGAGGATATAAACAATTTAAATAGAGGACTTTTGAAAAGCTGTGCTGTTTCAGGGGTTGGACATTTTTTTATTTGGTTATTCTTTTTCTCACTTTAAATATAATTAACCCTATGTAAAAAAAAATATTTTTTGAAGTTCATCAATGTTAGGAATGGTATTTTTTAGTGTGCATGATGACATAGCCAGCTACACTTCAGTGGAGGGGTCCTAATGCCATGGGCATGTTAAAAAAGCAAATAACAAGCCGAATATTTAAGCTTGTACTGTAGCGTCCTCAGGCGACAACAGTGAGCTTGCATAGACTCACACTAAGACAGCATTGTGTCTATGGAAGTTCGGATAATGGCAGGTCCCCATATCCAAGGAGAAGCAAAAGAAGCCTGCATCAAAAAAGGTCAACACTGGCCAAAGATAACAACGGGTAAGCCATCAAAAAACAATAATTGGTTTTAGGGTTTATATACAATTTAATTGTGCAAATGATAAGATGGATCTGCAGTTCAATGCTTATGATGATCTCAACATGAAGAGAACTGTGTTTGTTCAAAACTGGGGCAAGTAGGATCTGGGCTGTTGAACCACAATTAGTATTTTTTAGTAACAATATAATTTATTTTTTCTCACTTAAAATTCAATTCATTTCTATTTTTATACCAAGAATTTCATAACAAAACACACATTAAAATGATGCTAAAAAACAATCAAAGTGGGGGCCCGCATATTATCCACATACATAGGCCTCTTGTTATGAGTAGATCTAGCAGGAACTCCACCTCTACATTCAACAGTGACTATCAAGTGTGCACACACTCAGTTGCAGTCATGCTCAACTAAATAAGGAGCAAAGTTCTTATTCTTAAATGTAGAAACCCAAAGCAACCAGTTAGAATTTACCATGTAAAAGTGACACCAGTATGAGAAACAGGACTCAGCATGTACTTTCTAGACTGATATGCTGGTTTACAGATGATGTGCTCATGTAATCCCTAGTGGGGTAGGGTATTTACAGCATTCTTACTCAAAACGTATGTAAAGGTGAACTGTTCATATTGATAATATGTGGAGCTTAAACTGGGCCTGTTTTCATGTACATTGTATTTATTACATTATTTTGATGTCAGTATAATGGCAGTCCCACAAATGGACACACTGTAAGCAGGAAACCCATATTAGCTTTCATAATGGCATAACTTACCCCGGACTTATAAAATGTTGTCACACTGGACACACTCTATAAACACGGCTTGCTTTCTGTAGGTATTGGTTTTAGCCATCTATTAATCACATGAAAGCAGATATTAAGTTATATTAATCCACACCAGCTGTTAGCTCTTTTGCTGTGCCATTATCAGAGATTAATCTTTGGCCAGCTCGACTGCCTTTTTCAAGCTGCCTCTAAGTACACATCAACATTTTGCATAACATCCAGCTGAAATCTTTTTGAGCTACTTCTCTGGCCTCATAACAGGTTATACAACATAGTAACTAGTGTCTAGCCCAATCAACACAGTTATTATTATTCTACAGCAAGATGTTTATTGACCTGGGTGACTAAGTCTTACACCCTAAAGCCAAACAGGTATTTATAAAACCATTTCTAGAATATTAAAAGCCACTAAACATCACACGGTCATTCAGTCAGTGTTGATATTCCCATTATATCTGATTGCAGCTGATTCCACATGTCTACTTATAATTTGTTGCTCCTTCATAAATACCAGCCTAAGCACCAACTGTAAATGTGTAACCATCTCTGTTCTCTGGATTCAGTGGAGTTACGCTTTAAAAATGTTATGCCAGCCAATTTTCCAGGGATAGCCAAACTTTAACATTCCAGCTGTTGTGGAACTACAGGTCCCATTAGCATTGCAAGATTCTGACAGCTGCAGGCATGAGTTCCAGAGGCAAATGCATGATGTGACTCCTAGTTTGACCACAGCTGGAGAGATGAAGTTTGGCTACAGCTGCTTTAGACAGATAATTGAGTCTTCAGAGGCAATGCCTTCCAGCTGGCTGTGGCCCCTCTACATCTTACAGTCTTCTTATATCTGCAGGAGGTAGTTCTAAAAGCCCACAACAAGGGCTGTAGTGTCCATAAATGTTAGCTTTGACTTTAGGGAGCCTTTTGAAAGCACAACCGGAAGTCACAAATATGCATGTCTTTTACATTTTATATTTGTTAATACCAAATCCTGTTATTTCAGATTTCATGGCATTTTGGTGACTTCATGAGAATGGCAATATAAAGCAAGCTAATAAACAGTTGTCAGCCACTGCTTTTAAAATGCTGATTTGGTTTTCATCGTTTTAGAAACAAAGATTTAAAAGGGTAGGACCACCCTGTTTGAAGATTCTGGTTGTTGTTAGGATGTATGTGCAAAAGCAAATGAAGAAAAGGGTTGGTACCTCTGTCAGGTTTGTAGAGCTGTTTGTGTCATTGTTGGGGAGATTGACCCTGCCTGTTTGTTCTGATGACCATTGTCACCACCGTCACTGTCACGGGATGAGAAATTATGGGAAAATCTAAAATTCTGCATTATTATTATAATACAGGATTTAGACAGAGATTGGGGTTGAAAGTTCCAGAGGATGGGAGAGAATTTGGAGACGTACTCGAGGTAGAACCTGGGAGGAAGTGACAAGGGGGCTAGAGAGCAAGAGATCTTGGAAGAGGACATTATGGGTGATAGTTTGAGATGAGGCTTGTGGTGTAGCTCAGGGTAGAGTTGTAGATGGCTTTGCATATTTTTAGTATTTTGATTTGTATTCTCTGGGTGAGTAAAAGCCAATGTATGCATTGGCAGAGAGAGACAGCAGACAGTGAGGGGTTGGTAAAGTGAATGAGTCTGGCAGCATTTGTGGTAGACTGAAAGGGAGATAGCCTATATAAAAGTAGGCCAATGAGGAGGGTGTTGCAATAGTCAAGTCAAGAGATAACTAGGAAGTGATTTCGTGTCTTAATGGTGTCAGCGACATGTCTTAAGTTGTTACCAGAACAGGAATATGGAGGAAATTTTCCAATTAAAACATTTGTTCTGGTGACAACTGTCTAAAAGAGAATTTCTCTTATGAAGCGATCTCCTCTTACTTCCTGTTATGTCTCAAGATGTGACTAAGTTGAAGAAAAATACCCCAGTGGGACACAGACACCACAAAAACACTTGTCAGGAATCTTAACGATTTCCTAAAACTAAAATAATTAAAACATTTAATAAGTGGTCCTGGTTAAGGTCATAAATGGGCACCTGCTACTTGGGACCCTAAATTCTCTTTTTGTAGTTTGCTACATGCTCCAATGGTCATGATCCCTAATTCTTGTTGACCTCATTTAGAGTCAATCCACAAATCACATTGGTGCCACCCTGTCTGCACATGGACATCATTATATATAAATAAGTAGCACTAATGGAAAAAACGAATTGTGTAATAATGTGCATAAAAACCACACAGCAGCTGTGTAAGCCTCCTAACAAGTGAAGGCCTTATCACTAGTGCTTTACCCCAACCACATAGCTCACTTATAAGTGAATGAAAATAAAAAATTAGTACAAATGAACCAAAGATAAATATACAATTTGTAGCAAAAGTGTCCTTGAATATATCAATTAGAAATCCATAACAATCCAACAGTGTGACTATTACTGCTTATCCACACCACATAAATTGTATAATCTCAGTAGACACCAAAGTCAGTTCCACACCGTCCACCTTCACTGTGCTCCCACCCTCACAGTAATCTCACCAGAGGTGATGCGACCATGTAAATATATACATAGGTCAAAACAAGGCTCTCAACATCAGCTCCCCTTTCCACTCCATAATTCACACATTGACTCAGCTTGTCATTTCTCCACCATCGTCATGAGTCTCCCAACAATATCAGTACCGCATTATAGACAGAAAAACAACATAGATGAACTCATAGGGTAAAAAAAGCTTTTTTTATATAAAGAGATGAGATCAAAGTGCACTCACATAAAATGTGCTGCGTCCAGCATAAAAACAAGCTCCTGAAGCAAATATACAAGTCAACAACATTCCAAGCAATGGGCTCTTTTCTCCCAAGAAAAACCAGCAACAGTGATATCATTAGTCTCGGCCCAATGCGTTTTGTCATCTAGAGCCTTCCTCACTACTCTTGAGGATGTTTCACCGCTATTGAGAAATGTTTCTTTTTGTGTAAGTGCACTTTGATATTTTCTATTTTATATAATAAAAGCTTTTTTACCCTACGAGTTCTTTTATGTAATTTTTCTGTCTATGATGTTGTACTGATATTGTTGGGAGCCTCATGAATATGGTGGAGAAATGACAAGCTGACCCAATGTGTGAATTGTGGGGAGAGAAGGGGAATTGACATTGTGAGGCTTGTTTGACCTATGTATATATTTACAAGGTCGCATCTCCTCTGGTGAGATTTCTGTGAGGATGGGAACACAGGGAAGATTGACGTTGTGGAACTCACTTTGGTTTCTACTGGTATCTTACAATTTATGTGGTGTGGATAAGCACTATTCATCACACTGTTGGATTGTTGTGGACTTTTGAAATATTCAAGGAAATTTTTGTTACGCATTATTATTCTACAGGATTTATATAGCGCCAACAGTTTGCACAGCGCTTTTGACAGTTATGTTCCTGATCATGTGCAATCCTCAAGGCCTTTCTGTAGCCTGTTTACATGTCCTGTGGATATGTAAACGGCAACTTTGAGAAAATTATGCTTTGGAAAGCCACTTTAGGGAGACAGCTGGAGGCTTTAGAGTAACATCAATGTGCTATGCTTTCAGTTTCTTAAATACATACCTAGTTTTTAGCATCTGATATTCCCACAGGTTAACTTTATATTAAATGTTTCATACATAAGCAGGTTGAGTAATGACAGCAATCACTTTTAATTTTTACAATTTATGCAGATATTGCAGTAAGTTATCAGCAATTTTGGCTCCATTTATTTAATTATTTAACAAAGGGCACAGCTGTTCAGAAGCTGCATAGAAGCTGCTTGGAGTCAGACTGCTGGACATTATTTTGTTTTGGGATACAGCAGAGAATTTTTCAACATGCTTTGATTACACTCCAACATTAATTTAGACTTGGAAAAAAATCATATTTTTATCTAATTTTAAACTGCTGTATTTGCATACGTTTTAAGGTGTCAAGTTCTCTTCCAGACTTCAGTCAAGCCATATAATGAGAATCTAAAAGGTCATTCAAGCAGCTGTTGTCTAAAGCTTAACCTTTACCAAATCAAATAGAAACAATACTGAGTTTATTTCATAATAAAAAGGTCTCATATCAAGGAATCATGGATTGGTTGAAACCAATATGATTGCATTTCATTGACAGAACATGATGCCTTCTAGGCATACTAGATGCCTGCAGAGAAAATTAAATGAACCTGCAGGGTCCAAGAAATAAACTGTTATTGGGATGATTAGGAGCTAGTGGAGATTTGTGAATATTACTTCCACTGGAATTTAATTGGCTGGGCATTTATTTAATAATTCTACCCTTTTGGCCTTTTTCAATAAACAGTGCTTAAAGGTATAAAGCATTTTGCAAAAATGAATAAACGTACCATATTGCAAAAAGAAAAAAAATGCAATTTGCATGCATTGCAAGTGCATTTATTATTTTTTGCATTGGAGCCTGCAAAGCATTGCAACCACAAGCAGTAGATCAGAGGTGCAATGCGCAGGCTTCTGCAAACTCTTTCTTCAGTTGCCATTTTGCATTAATAAAATACTTGTTTGCACTATTTTTTCATGCTTTGCTGCATGTCAGTACTGCTGATCTCTTGCAGCCACTTCCTGTATGCACTCCAGCAATAGCTGCATGGCATTTCTCAGGGCAGGTTTCTTGATGCTGACAACAGTGGACCATCCCTGTGTAATATGTGTTGAAACAGACACTTTTAGTATGCACCAGCAGACTGGGAACAACACAAAATCAGAATTAGGAGACAGGCACAGAACATTGTCACCTTATAACAGGAAGAGGCTAAACAAATACCTTTGTGGCACACCAGGATGACCAGGTTTTATTTTAATGAAAAGTTACCGTTTCAGAAATAGTGAAAACGATAACATATCGTATATTATACTGAATGAGATTTTAGTGTTTGGGTTTACACATTCTTTACAAAATAGACTGATACACAGGCATATAGACTGGCATCTTAATATTTAAAAGGTATCTGATGTGCAATTCAGCACTTTCTGAGTACTTCAAGAATGGGGTTAAAAAAAATCAATGTAACTACAAAGAATCCTATGGAATAAATGAACCAGTCAACTTTTTTTTTACCCTCTGTTCACTGTCAATGACTGTGAACCTGAAAGCACCAGAGATCAAATGTGGGGGAGTGTCACTTCATAACTGCTACCCTCTAGGACTGTTCAATTTTGAGTAACTTTTGCCTAACTCTATGAGTGGCAAAAAAAAGCTGTAGGGCACTGGTAGTTCATAAAAGCCTAGAATCTGTTTGCAGCTAGATTGTGGAGGGGAGGAGGTCGACAACATACAGACCTGTATCAGCATGGCAGGTAGCCTGCTTGATTGCAACCCACTAGGCATAGGGATACCAGTCTGTATATCTATTGTGGCTAATGGTGAGTCGGTGACATGGGTGTAAGCAGAGTAAATTACTAGTAGAATAACTTTTTGTTATGGATAAAAGGTTTATTTTTAGTTATATATCTCTATATACTACTCTTTGGTAAAAACATATTTTGAAAGTTGGACGGAGTGTGGAGGGGTAAAACATCTCACTAGTTTTTATTGCTGCCTGGTGAGTATACAAGAAGTGGAGAGGAATCAGTCAACCAGGACAGAGACAGCAGGAAAAAGAAGGCAGAAATTAGAACCTTTCCCCACATGGACTGAAAGACCACAGGTCATCATTAACTTTAACTGTATTACTTTGCTCACAGTTTGCTTCAATGACAGAGGTGACCAGTGATTTTTACAAAAAGAGGACTATGACCATGGGCACTCTTCAACCTTAGTTTGTAAATGTTGGTCTAAAAAAGCAAACATTTGTGAATTAGCAAATAAGCTTCCAGCAGCTGAAGCATTTAAAACTTCTTTCAGCTTCAGTCTTAGAGCATATTGATTTACATTGCTCCAGGTGGGTCAATATTTGCCCACATCAAATTCTAAGTACATGCCCAACTTGTGGCTGTTTGATAGTGATGCAAAGGATGTTGATGATGGCACAACCAGCGTATGTTGTATAAAACCTTTTTTTGTTCCTTAAATTCTTTATTTAACCGCTTGAAGACCAGGTGTTTAGACCCCCCTTCCTGGCCAGGCCATTTTTCAGAGTTCAGCGCTGCAGTGCTTTGACTGACATTTATTCCGTCGTGCAACGCTGTACTGAAATGAATTTTATAAAAAAATGTGGGGAGAGATAGAGCTTTCTTTTGGTAGTATTTAATCATTTAATATTACTATATTCAGGAGAAATTACTGAAAATTTTGAAAAAAAAAAGTTTTTTTTAACATTATGTTATAAAACAACTAATATTACCCACTTTTTTGGTAAAATATAAAAGACGGGGTCACGTCGGGTAAATAGACAGCAAACATGTCAAGCTTAAAAATTGTGCGCACTCGCAAAATTCTAGCATACCCAAAATTGGCCATAGGCGACGCTTTAAAAGCTTTTACCGCTCATCAGTTTAGTGTTATCAGTGATTGATGGCCCTAGACTTATTGCTCTCATTCCGACGTTCGCGGCGATATGTAACATGTGCGGCGTAATGGGCCCAATCGTCGTTTTCGCAGGTATGCGCAGCTGACGCATGTTTACATGCGTGTATGTAGGGGTGGGGACTTTTAAAAAAAATTGTTTTTTTTAATTCTTTTTTGTGTAACTTTAAAAAAATTGGGGGGGAAACTAAATTTTTTTACAATTTTTTTTCCCCACTTAATTTTATTGCTATCACAGAGGGGGCTGAGGTTGCCCGGTTACATCCAAGAAGCTCCCGGCCGGCCGTGTATACACAGCGGCTGGCCGGGAGGTAGTTAAGAAGAGCAAGGAAGTAAATGCATACATACATACATACATACATACCATGTGAGAGATTACACGCAACCTAAGTCTTTACAAAAACAGACAACCATGCAGAGAAGACTGGGGTAATGCCCCACCAGAATGATTCTCTGTAAGCATTATATTCCCAATACAAACAAATTTTAGCACCATGCATGTGCACCCTACTAGATCTATTTTTTAACAGGGAATAACATTGAGACAAGATAAATAGGCAAATAAACTAGAAGCAAAGAGAGAGAGGAAATAAGGACAGGGTAGAAAAAGTGGAAAAAGAAGAACAGATCACTTGCAAGTAAGTAAATATGGCAAAGAAAGAAACGTAAGAAAAGAAAAAGACTGGGTTCCAGAAATGGTTCCTGCCCAGTTTCCCTGACACCATCATGTGAACCACAGACTAGAATCCACTGTCCTCTATGTGCCTAACAGATCATTAAACAATTGGGACAATATAAATTTGATCCCAGAAAACCAGGTTGCCATATACTTATCATATCTATCATATAAGGATGCTGTGAGTTTCTCAAACACAACAATATGGTTCTATGGAACCATATACCTAACGAAGGTGAGTCAGTAGATTTCCACTTTGATGGCACGCAGGCCCTAGCAGCATTAATAAGCTGTATCAGCAGGGAGTCTTTATACTGCTTAATAGATAGGCTGTTCATTTTAGTAAATATGTTGCAGGTACCCATTCAAAGACTGGAATAAGTACACGTTGAGACAGATTCAATTGCAACCCTAGGTCTGCTCCCCAACATTGAAGAAACTGTGGTGGAGGTCTACCACATGCACACTTGAGAGCTTTGACCAATTCAGAAAGTGCATGCCTAACTTGCTGAACCTCTAAACAGACCTTCTCAAAATTGATTAAGGGCTGTTGAGCCTTACAGGTATCCCTCACGGACTAAACATTGCGGTGTATTTGCATGGAGCCCCAAGAGTCTAAAGGAGACTCATCTACAGAAGCAATCTGTTTCGGGGTTTGCATAAATCCTTTTATTGCATCAAAATAAATAAGGCAGAAAAGCTGACAAACCTCTTATGCATTTTCACACTCAACAGTGCTTGGTCTATTACTTTATTGGAAATGCTGGCTGTAGCCTTAAACAAGCATCTTACAGGCTTTAGCAAGCTTTAACAAGCATTGCTAGAAGCTTGCTAAAACCTGCTAAAAGCTTAAGCCAGCACTTTTATTACGATCAGTACTCAACAATCCCAGAATGGATGAGCATGTTTAGAGAAAAAGTTCCCAGCTCTCACTTCTTACCCCCTTAACATGCTTTTAAATAAAACTCACCCTCCCAATTGCCCACTTACCGCTCTTTGACATGAAGAAGAACTTCTCCCTACCTACCAAAAGCTAAACCAAACCTCTCTAATAAATGTCCCTGTACCACAGCGCCCTGGGATGTGTGTAGGGTTGCCACCTTTTCTTCAAGCGAAACCCGAACACTCTAGCGACATGTGGACATATTTTTTTGGGAGAATGAGTCGCAGCTTATTCATATGTAAAAGGAACCACCCATTAATATGTAAATATCACAGTTGAGACTATTTTCAGTGGGGGGCCAGTAGCCCCTATCTTAATTTTGGTTGCCCCCGTCTACCTGACACCTTGTGTCCGGGTTTCTGGTGCCATGAAACCTGGACACAGCATTCAAAACCCGAACTGTCCAGGTGAATCCTGGACAGGTGGCAACCCTAGATGTGTGGTGTGGCTATCCCAGGAGGCTGCAGGGGCAATACCACATCGGTCATGCCTTGGTCGAGGTTACAGGAAGTGGTAGGCCACACCAATAATATATGCATATACAGTATATATCAAAAAAAGTATTCAACACAACAAAGGTAACAATCGTGTCTGCAAGTCTATAAGAGTCAGGGGGGAAAGAAAAAGAGTCAGTTCATTATATGCGAAAGATGCTCTTTGAGCTGAAATTTGCATAATGTCAATGTATATGAGTGGTCTGTTAGTGTAGTGCTGTATTTGTGTGGTTTGCTCGTGTAGTGTTGTGTTATTTGTGCTCTTTGAGCTTAGTATTGTTTTATACGTGATCTGTATTATGCTGTGTTATGTGTACTCTGTGATTGCAATGTTGTGTTTTGTGTGCTCTGTGATAGCAATGTTGTGTTATGTGTGCTCTGTGAGTGCAATGTTGTGTAATGTGTGCTCTTTGAGTGCAATGTTTTGTTGTTATATGTGCTGTTTAGAGCGCTGTGTGTGTGATCTGTGAGCATAGTAATGCATTATGTGTGCTTGGAGAGTGCAATGTTGTGTTTTGCGTGCTCTGTGATTGCATTGGTGTGTTTTGTGTGCTCTGTGACTGCAATGCTGTATTATATGTGCTCTGTGAGTCCAATGCGGTGTAATGTGTGCTCTGTGAGTGCAATGTTGTGTTGTTGCAATGTGGCACTTTGAATTTGATTGTCTAGTATATGAATATTATTCTTTCTTAGATGTTTATTTGTGGCACGTTAGCGCAGCTCATTTATACTTTTATAATGTTGTGTTCTTATATGTGCTGAGTGGAACTCTGTGTTATGTGTGATCTGTGAGCATAGTAATGCATTATGTGTGTGTTCCTCAAGTGCAATGTTGTGAATGTTCTGTGAGTGCAATTCTAGGTTATGTGTGCTCGGTGAGTATAGTGCTGTGTTATATGAGAGTTCTGTGAGTGGAACGCTGTTGTGCTGTGCGGTTTGATCTGTGAGTGTAGTGTTGTGTCATGTGTGTTGTGAATGCACTGCTGTGATATGTGTGCTCTGTGAGTATAGTTCTTTACGATGTTTGCAATGTGAGCGCAGTTCTGTGTTGTGTTTGCTCTTTAGGTGCATTGCTGTTTTATGTGTGCTCTGTTAATCTAGTGCTGTGTTGTATATACTTTGTGTAATGCTGTGTTATGTGTGCCCTGAGGCCTACAATATTGCTGAAATGCTGTGTAGATGTTACAAATATTTAACATGCCGCAAGAACTTCCTAGTGCCCGCCAGTTAGTAAAATTGGAAAGCTCATGTAAATCTTTGATGACCATTTTACTTTGTTTTTCTCTTTACATATTACATTATCTGGTGCTTAGTGTGCCTCGTCTATCTCAGTAAATAGAAAATGTAATGGACTGCAATTTTTTCAGCTATAATATATAACAAACATTTGAACAATTCAATTTTACAAGGCAGGTAGAAAAACAGTTTCTCTGTTGGACAGATACAGTCAATTGTGGCAGTCTGCACAAGAAAAAAGGTTAAACTGGTTGTAATAATACATTTATTGCCAAATAATCTTCCTGAAGATATACATAATAATATATAAATCCTGTTTACAAACTGAACTGCTCTCAGAAATGGAGAACCAAAGCAAAGTTGTTGACTGTGGGAACTAAGCAGGGTTATCTCTCATTTATAGAAACAGATCAACAGTAATTTATTGGAAACTATACATTTCTTCATTTCTACAGGTCTTATAGACCAGCATGTATTAAAATAGAAACCCAAGCATTTTAGGAGTTTAAATAAATACGTCAATGGCTAAAAAAAAAGTTGAATACAATTCAATGTATTCAATAGATATTAGACCGTGTTTTACTTTTTAACATACATTTAGCACGCAGTGAAAACTAGCAGCAATGTTCACATTACATACATACGGCACTTCAGTTAAACTGTATAACAATATAAAGACATACCTTTTGAGATCCAGAAGATGAGCCCTTTAGTGATGTGCGTTTGAAGGATCCGCTCATCCTTCTTAAAGAACCTGAGAGCTTTCCTCCTCTAGATCCAACAGGTCTTTTCCCCCCTTGCCCTTTCCCCTCCATGAATAATCTAGCAGCACTAGGCCATTAAGGAGAACTTTATAGTCATTCATGTAGTCTAAACTACAGTTCCAAGGACCTGCAGCTCAGGAGAGTGCTACAAAACATGTCAAAGCCTAAAGAAAAAGACATGATAATTCTAATGAGAAATCCCAGAGTAGAAGAGGCATAGCTAGCAGGGAATAAGCTATCATAAAGAGGGAACAAACTGAGCAACACATGGGTACAGACTGCTGCATCCCATCCCCCTTGCTACAGCCTCTATAATCAGGCTTAATGCACGCAGCTCGAGCAAGCTATGGTTTTTAATGGATGGAGATTTAATAAATGGTGATTGAAGGTAAATCTACTTTGTGAAGCATCAGCCCAAAAAGTTTTTTTTTTTCCAAAGCAAAACATAGGTCAATCATTCTGGTATCACTGAAAAAGGAGCAGATGGTCTCCAGGCCAGAAGCTAGGAGACTCCACAGTGAAACGTTAGGAGCAGCTTGTGCAACAAAAGTGCCTACAGCAGATACATAGATAAGGACAAGATCTTGTTCATAAAAACAAGGACAGGCTTAGCAGAATGCTGAGCAAAACAGAGCAACACAGTGTGCAAAGTCCATCAAGAAAGAAGTGACATCCTGCTACAGTATATTCACACTCCTGGAACGCACAATACAGCAATCTCTGCTTTGAGAAGATTACAAACGTATTTATATCCTTAGGTACCAAAAAACTACTTGACTCTTAATGAGCCACTAAACCAGAAACACATTTTACGCTACTCTATTCCCAGGATGTAAAAATCATTTTCACTAGCGATGTTTAGATACCGGTTCAAATACCTGTGCCAATACTTGGCATTTTCACGAGAACTACCAGAGTTGCAGTTGTGACTGGGCTCTGGCGCTCCACCACTGTCCTGAAATCATTAGTCTGTATTGTTTTATAAAAACTGTCACATGACACTAAACAAAAATGTATTATTATTATTATACAGGATTTATATAACAGTTTGTGCAGCACTTTACAATATAGGGAAGACATTACAATTACAATACAATTCAAGACAAGATGGTTAGGAGGGCCCTGCCCCTGAGGGCTTACAATCTAAAATTCAGTAATTGTGTGACAGCTGCCTCCTAACTTTTGAGTTTTTCTCTAGTCTAGTCTTGGAGCTGGAATAGTATCAGTACTTGTGATTGTACTAAGTATTTGGTACTTGGTATCTGAACATCCCGTATTGTCGTTATTTTACACTGTATTTACTTTTAAGCATTGGTCAATGTAACACATTTATTGCGGCCTAGTGCAATGTACTTTAACATTATTTAACAGCAGGCATTTTCCTAATATTGCTCATTCTTCTTCCCTAGCATCTCTGTTGGTCAGTGAGGCTGTCCACCATATTAAAGGCCCAATAGGGAGGCTGTGAAGGTAAAGGGGGTAGGGCCCACTTGACTTTTATAGCAAAAGTGATAATTTGCATTTAACTTCAGCTGCCTTTATTTTTTTATTCTCTGGAATGACCTGTGGATTGTACTGCTAAAGTATTTTTTTTCATATGTTCAGTTTGAATAGCTCATGTTTTTAACGGGTTTACTTTAAGCTGGCCATGCACTATTAGATTTTTTTTTTGGTTTAAACGACTCAATGAAAAAAATCTGATTCCTCAATCAATGCTAAACAGTGTGGATAGATGAATTACCCACTGCAGCTATTGTATTCCCAACTGATCTCAAACAATCATGCAGATCAGGAGTTCCAACTTCTCTGTGACTTCCAAGTCAGTGACTTAGAAAGCAGTGATTAAACAAGCATGAAAGCCAGGGAGCTAGCACTTCCAGAAGTCAACAATGGCAGCCTCTACATTTATCTCACAACAGGTGTCCTTAAGTTCCCATTCAAACCTAGGCGCTTTGTTGCTTAAAGGTAAGCACGACAAAACGCTCAAGAAAAGGATTCTCATTTGCTTGTCCTAAGTGCAACAAAATGCTTATGCCAAGGAATCCCATTCATTTCTCTGGCCCCTGTCCACATCTGAGCGTTTCATCGAAAGCATAAAAATGTCTGTTGCTGGAAAAAGTACATGAACCACTTTTTGGCAGATTGCAGCGCACTTTGGTAAACTTTGTGCGACAAAGCAGGCCACAAAACAGGCAAAAATGCTTGAAACGTGTGTGTCCAGGTGTGAATTGCATTCACAATAGATGTAAAAGATATTGCAAATTGTACTCTGTAAAAAAAATAAAGCTTAGACCCTCAGCTTCCTACAAACTGTCTGTGATGTAACAGTTTAATAATATTGTATGTGTACGTCAATAACACTGCATTGTTTTAAAAGTTTAATAAAA
The DNA here is from genome assembly GCF_000935625.1 of Nanorana parkeri. Classification (NCBI taxonomy): domain Eukaryota; kingdom Metazoa; phylum Chordata; class Amphibia; order Anura; family Dicroglossidae; genus Nanorana; species Nanorana parkeri. Next base: position 1,473,501 of record NW_017306350.1, on the reverse strand, counting down.
AGTCAAAACAGAGTGGACCACAGCACTTCAAAACCACAACCCCATTCACCCAAACCCCTCCCATTCAATCAAGCATTTAATGCTAGCAATACCAGCTAGCTTTTTCTGTAGTCCCTGATCTTTCCCTGAATACTCCATGCTTCGTCCAACACTCCTGTGGATGACATTGAGCCTTGATTATTCTTAATCCCGCGATCATACGATAATCGCAAGGTGTATGGAAGACGTGCGACCGTTTCTAATGTATGGTCGCACGTCTTTTGTCTAATGAGCATGTTTGAAAACCCGCCGAGAATCGTACGATTGTCGGCGGGTTTGTGGCATGCTCGGGAGATAAATCTTGCGATGGTTGTAAGGTGTATGGCCACCTTTATGGTGTGTTTTCAGATTCCACCAGCAGATGTCTTCTTCTGTTACTGTTTATCACCAGCAACTGGCAATTAAAAGAGTTGTGTATACCTGTTTTCCTCTCTGCAAACGTTTTTAGAACTAATCAGATAATTTAACCTGATCTATAGCAAAAAAGAGGGTTAGAAATGGTGACAGCTACTGTAGAAAAACATTGCAATATATCGAGGGTGATGATGACTGTAGGAAAACATTGTAGTGTAGCAAGGTGGATGGTACAAACACCCTGCCATTTCTCTGCACCACAGTTCCTATGTTTTCGCGCATAGTTGAGTTGCTTAGCCTTGTTTCCATGTCGTAGGTATGGCTTTTTGGCCACAAAGCCGCAGAAAAATGGCAGCAGGTGCTCTGGACTGATTAGTGGAAATTTGGCTGTAGCAGAAAGCAGTTTGTTTGCTGAAAGGCTGGAGAGCATTACAATAATGAGTGTCAGCAGGCAACAGTGAAGCATGGAGGAGGTTCCTTGCAAGTCTGGGGCTGCATTTCTGCCAATGGAGTTGGAGATTTGGTCAGGATCAATAGTGTCTTCAATGCCGAGAAAGACAAGCAGATAATTATCCATCATGCCATACCATCAGGGAGTCATGTGATTGGCCCCAAATTTATTCTGCAGGAGGACAACGACCCCAAACATACAGCCAATGTCATTAAAAACTATCTTTAGCGTAAAGAAGAAGAAGGAGTCCTGGAAGTGATGGTTTGGCCCCAACAGAGCCCCGATCTGAACATCATCGAATCTTTCTGGGATTACATGAAGAGACAGAAGGATTTGAGGCAGCCTACATCTACAGAAGATCTGTGGTTAGTTCTCCAAGATGTGTGGAATAACCTACCTGCCGAGTTGCTTCACAAACTGTGTGCAAGTGTACTTAAAAGAATTGATGCTGTTTTGAAGGCAAAAGGAGGTCCCACCAAATATTGAGTAGATTTGGATTTCTCTTCCGTCCATTTACTTTCCATTTTGTTAATTGATAAAAAATAAACTATCACTTTTATTTCTGAAAGCATTCTTACTTTACAGCATTTGTTCACACCTGCCTAAAACTTTTCACAGTACTGTACATGTAGATTTTCTCTCATCGGACTGTGACCTGAGTGAAAGAAAATCACTTGATTCCCTCATCCACACTAAACAGCATGGATGGAGGAACCTCCACTGCCGGATGTTGTATTGAGACATATAGAAAATTCTCGACTGAACAGTGACTGCATTACATCAGATGCAATCACTGTTTGGTCAAGAAATTTTTACCTGGCACAGCGGCATTTAAATCAACTTTTGTCAAGCTGAAGGGGTGCTTACAGGGTCACCTACGATGCAAATGTTGGCTGATTCAGTGAGTATTGACTGAAATTCGAGCCATGTATGGCGTGAATAATGGTGATGGAAGCTCTGAGCACCTGGCTACCTTCAAAGACTGAGTGGACCACTCAAACCCTTTGAAAATCCATACATCCAAGGCGCACATGCCCAATGTCTTGTGTAATTTATTGATAAGCTTGTACACCTTTACATAGGGTGGATATATGCCTTGCCGTATGCAAATACAAACTTTTAGGAAACTGGTATGGATAGAATTTTCAGGTGACTCCAGCTTTGCGATGAGGATGCTATGTGCAGGTAGGAGCTAGCAGCTTGCGATGCCTGCTGTATAGCATCAATAATACTTTGCCTTCTACCTGCAGAGTACATCGTGACCCCATCTTTTATATTTTACCAAAAAATTGGGTAATAATAAATGTTTTATCATTTAATATAGGGGAAACTGTTTTTTTTTTTAAATTTCGGTAATTTTTCCTTAATATAGTAAAAAAATAAAACCCCCAGTGGTGAATAAATACCACCAAAAGAAAGCTCTATCTGTCCCCAAAAAAGGGTATAAAATTCATTTCAGTACAGCGCTGCATGACGGAATAAATGTCAGTCAAAGTACCGCAGCGCTGAATACTGAAAAATGGCCTGGATGGGAAGGGGGTTTAACACCGCGGATGTCAACTGGTTAAAGTGCATTTCCACCTTTTCAGTCAAATTTGAGAAACCCAAGCTATATGTTGTCTGTGTTCCCATTCACACAGCATACCTAAAAATATTCTTGTGAAACATATTCTTAGCTTTTCAGCTCTACCTTGTACACAATACACTATCCTGGGGTGAGGGGGGCACTGTAAATACTATGGTGGGTAGAGAGAGATCTCAGAGAGAGCTCAGTTGCAGAGGTGGCCATTTCCATGAAATATAAAGAGGAAAGCTAACAAACATTGCACCTTTCTTTGCTCATATACAGCAACGGCATATGCCTGCTTCATGTACACTTGGTGTACATTGCAGGCATATGTTTAAAAAAAATACCTTTGTGCTGTGCAGTGGTCCCCCCACCAGTTTAAACCCCCCCTTCCCCATCTAGCCTTCACCCAGCCTTACCTGACTCCTGCAGCAGCTGCTTCATCTCGGCGGCCAGAGGGTCCTCTCCCAACAGCTGATTGATGACCGGTGACCGACACAGCCTCCTCTCCCTGCACAGCTGCCCGTACATTCTACTGCTACGGGTGGCAGAGCGACGGGGGAGGGAGGGTGATTTGCATGAAGGAGCTGCGGGCCCTCTGCTTCCACTCTGGGCCCTCCAAACAGGCGGAACTTCTCGGCTAACGAAGGGAAGGAGGAGTCCGGTGACATCACGGACATCGACGTCACCGGACTCCTCCCCCCTTCCCTACGTTAGCCGATGGAGCCACTTGGGGAAGGGGGAGGTGTCCGGTGACGTCGATGTCCGTGACGTCATCGGATCTCCGACGGAACTCTCGGAAGACCCGGAAGCTGCGGAGAGGTGAGTACCGATCAAAAGAATTTTGATCAATCAAAAAAATTTACGATTAATCATGGGATTAATCGTTAATTTCCGCAGGCCTAATATATATATATATATTTTAAAGAGCATTATGAATTTTCTAATCACAGAGCACTATACACACATGATTGGCTTGTTTGAGTCAAACCTCAGCTGAAGCTGTGTGGTCTAGTATGGAATTAATCACTTGATTGGCTCATTCACTGGTGTAAATTTCACTGTAAGCTACTGAGCTCTGTAAACAACAGATGAAACAGAAAGGAGAAAACTTGGGAAAAGAAACCTAAGGCTCTACCTTCAGGGATAGACTACATAGTATATACACAAAATATTGCTACAATGCAAATACAGCAATATGCAAAGCTGCCTCCAACGGGCCTCACTACGTTTTGCTTGTTTTCTGTAAATCCTATGACTCCTTTGACTAGATTGGGGACACACACTCCTTTGACTAGATTGGGGACACACAGAACACATATTCGGAGATGTCTCCACTCACATATATATTGTTGCACTACCCTGGAAACTTACACACTTGCTTAATTGCTCCTCCTATTTGGTCAGTGTACCTGGGGACTGTGCACACCTGTTTATAGCATGGCTTGACTTTCCAGTCCCTATATGGTGTACGGCCGCGTACTGCCATAGAGAAGGACAGGGGCTGCATACTAATCACACCCTGTCCTTTCCGGGAGCTTCCCGATACGGCCGTGCACGCAGCACGGAGCTGTACGTGCCGTCTTTTTCTCGTGTGAATGAGGCCTAAAAAAGGACTTTATTTTTTGGAAACAGTAACCATTTTAGAGCATTGCTTGCGCTCAAAGGTAGACTTTAAATGTTAGACAATTCTGGCATATTCAATCAAATCATCTATTTTATCATTTGCTTTTTAACAGATGATCAAAGCTTTGAACTTTAAACAAACAAAACTGCCTGATCTACCATTAGGTTGTCAGTTTTGCGCTCAAAATCACAAGACACTGGAAAATAGGGTTTAGCTTTGAAAACTCAGATAAAACACAATATGTCTAGGACTGTCCTGCTAGACAAAACATTTCATGCCACTTACAGTCTCATGATGATCCAAGAGAAAACTTGTCCTTATGTGACCAGTGGAACAGGTTTATCCATTTGCATTTTTATATGTTAACACTGCCACCTGTTGGCAATTATAAAAACTGAAAACCAATCACTAAAACTGCAAATCAAGAAAATTCACAAAGGTTTGTTAATTTCTTCAAAACAAAATAGTCATTCAGCTGATGGGGAAGTAGATCAAATGAACCAAAAATTCCTGCACTAAAGTACTGTACAATACAATATTGCTTTCCAAAAAGCCCTAGGTATGACTTCTAACACAAATTCAAAAAAAGACATCCTTTTTTATGCTTGTATAGTGGCCAAATGATTTCCTTAAATTGGTGTGACCAAATATACATTTTAGTAGAGATGCAAAAAGGTAAATATAATCCATGCTCAAATGTTCTCTTTCTAGAGCTGCTAGCTCCAAGATGATACATAGTCCACAAATAAATATATTTGAGTGTAATGCTTGAAATCCCGAGAGACTCCTTCTGACCCTCTTGCCCAGAGTATAGAATAGACCAGTGGTGGCGAACCTTGGCACTCCAGCTGTGCCAAAACTACAAATCCCAAGATGCATCTGCCTCTGGGAGTTATGTCTGTGGCTGTCAGAGCCTTGCAATGGCTCATGGGACTTGTAGTTCCAAAACAGCTGGAGTGCCAAGGTTCTCCATCACTGGTATAGACCTCTGTGTATACATGAGGTTAAATTCCATTTGGATGGCAATCACTTCCCAGTAAGTGGCATCCAATCCTATATGTCCCACCCATGGGACATGTAACACTATGTCTGTGGTCTGTTGTCTGTTTAGGGTCACAATGAGCCTCTCCGCATTTCAAGCACATTTCCAGTGCTGCACTCTTATATACCGCTGAATCTCTCTGCAATCACTGGGGGGAGACCGGCCGAACCGCTCCCGGGCGCATAAGGCCCCATTCACACTGAGCGACATGAAAATCGCGAGATTTTGAGCGATATTGCGCGACGAGCGATATTGAGTGACATGTCGCGCGACTTTTTCCTATTGGGCTGTATGCAATCAGGAGCAATATCGCTAGAAATCGCTCTAAAAAAGGGTCATGTAGGAGCGACAAGCTACCAGCGACGAGCTACAAGCGATATTGAGCGATATTGAGCGATATTGAGCGACGAGATGTGAACAGCTCCATTGAAATGGATTGGAGAAGCTACATAGAGCGATATCGCGTGGAAATATGAGCGATATCGCTGCAAAAATCGCTCCATAAATCGCTCAGTGTGAATGGGGCCTAACGGGGATAGCAGTGCCCGGGGAAGTCAACGGCGTCCGCTGTGGGGGGGAGGGGGGGCGTCGCACGGTACAAACGATCTGGCGGCTGTACAGACGCTGGTTAAAAGCAGTACCAAGAACACAAGTTCTTGTTTTAACCACTTCTGCGGGCCTTTCTTTCTGGAGGTAGGAGGTTGTCTGTAGTTTTTTTTTGTTGTGTGGTAACAAGGGATGCTATTCTTGTGTGGAAGCTTTCAATGTAATTGTCCAACTTGATGTTACGTCCAGTTGCAGATGTAAATTTTGCTAACGTCCAGTTGCAGGTGAAAAATTCCTCACGCCTCAGTCTTCTAAAAAATTCCTCCAAGTCTGAGTATAATTGCATGTGGTCCAGTTTGGTGCTTGGACAAAATGTAAGCCCCTTGGTTTGGACTGCTGTTTTCTGAGTTGTGAGTAGAGATGTAACATTTCTGGAAACTTTGAAGCCATAAGAAAAAAAATTTCCCTGTTTTTTTTGTCTGGAACAGATGGAAATTTTGGGGAAAATTGAAAACAAATTCAGTCACTGTGGAATATTTTTACAAATGGAAAGTCATTTTGTTACACTAGGACAGTGAAATGCAGTGTGTATAAAAGTATTATGCTTGAAATAAAAGTACAGCTTATTCAGTAAATAAACTAAACTTGCCTTTTAAAATTGTATTTTATATTTGCAAATTGCAGCTTTGCTCTCAGCAGAAGTTGCACTGTGGAAATGTTTCCAAACTCTAGATCTTGGTCTCACCATTTTACTGAGGGGAGGATAAAAAAACTGTTTACTGACCACACTATATACATTATACTGTGATGGTGTAGAACATAATTAGGAATCATTTAAAGGTTATAAAGATAAACTAATTTGTCAGACACATTGTACTCTGTTACCTGTCAATGAAGGCCTGAGAGGGCAGAAACTATCATCTACTATCATACCAACAATCACCCAACTGTAGGAAGTACAAGCTAGAGCCCACAAGCTAACTAAACTGGAGCCTTTCCTCTGCAGTGCCCCTAGTGGCAGAAATGCATATTTCTTTTTGAGTGTGAGAAGTGCATTGAATAGTACAGTGTTACTTGAATTGTATTCCTGGATTTGCTTGTCTTCAGCTGAGAGAATGTGCAACAATTTAAAACTTTACATAAAGTCTCAGGAATCTCTCATTAAGGTCTTCATGTTATATAGTTTTAATACCATGTCAAAGATATATTATTTATCATTGTAAAAGAACATACTTCACACTCCTTTTTTTATTTAATTTTTTTCTGGAAAAAAACAAAAACGGCTTTGGAAAAAAACAGGTTTTACCCAAAAATTTCTGGGATTTTTCCAGCCCTTCCCATCTCTAGTTGTGAGGTGATGGTTTGAGAAGTTAACAGTATTGACTGTGCCACTTTCATGGTGGTTGACCACTTCAGCTTGGATAGGGACAGTTACAGAGGATGACGTGAAATTGGGTAATCTTTTTTCTTAGCTGTCTTTGTTCTGTGCAAGGCTTGCCAGCTTCTTCTTTTTCTTATTGATGAGTCTCTTTTGTATTTCCTGTAGAAATAGTCCATTTGCATTTCTAATTTTTAGTTTTAGGTGTGATTTGTTTGTAGACGATTCTGGAGTAGGGATTGTCTCTGGCAGTGTAATCTTTGTCTTTTTCCACACAGTTGATGAATTAGGAGGTTACGTCGTTTCTCACTGCTACGTCTGCAGATGTTCTCAGCTGCTGGTGAGTTGTGAATAGTTGAGAGTGGGTTCTTCATAGTGAGTCTCTTCGGGATGAGGTTAATCTTCTTACAATGAGTAAGAAAAAATGTCACTGTTGATCTGAGTTTCTTTTCTAAACAGTTTGATCACTTGCTTCTTTAGGCGCCGTATTAGTCCAGTAGACAAGATGTAAAAAAACACAGAGTATTGCAGTGTGCAATGATACCTTTCTTATTGGACTAACATAATATTCAAAAGACAAGCTTTCGAGAGTTAATGTAACCTCTCTTCTTCACATCAGAAGCTAATACATTTCATCACCATAAAGGAGGAACTTAATGTGGATTCTGGTTTTCTGACACACTTTTATGAATATACAGAACATCATAATGTCCCTTTGTTCTAGCCTTTGATTATCAGGATGCACTTTTCACTCCCAGGTCCAACATTTATGGCGCCCCACTTACCCCTCTTCTTTCTCTAATAACTTTCTCTTGCTTTAAGTGGTAAGCTCGGTGATGTTGATTAGTATTGCTTCTGACCTGAAGAAGAGAGGTAAGTTAACTCTTGAAAGCTTGTGTTTTGAATAGTATGTTAGTCCAATAAGAAAGTTATATATATATATATATATATATATACACATACATACATACATACATACACATATTAGAAATACTGCCAATATGTGCAGTTTTTTAAACCTTAGTCTGCATTCACACGTGAGCAGAGCATATTTCTGGCAATTTTTAAACTTTGTTTGACACATTTTTACACCTATAAATGCATGTTTTTAAAGTGTTTTTGAGCTTTGTGCAAGTGGTTTTGCAAGTAACTTCCATAGCCCAATATCACCACTCCTTCACAGCAGCACTAGAGAGAACAGTGGGTGCATGTCAGCTGAGCCCATCTTACAAATATATCAAGCTTCAGGCTGTTTTGTTGGGGTCAATGGAAATGGAAGATACCAGTTCTTCAGATGCAAAAACATGCAAAAAATGCATTTTGTTGATTTTTTTTTTTTTGCATCCCTCTTGCACAAATGTACAAAAATGCACATAAACCAGTGTGTCACACACTTACAGGTGTTTCCATTGAAGTCTATGGGGTAAAAAAAAACAAAAAGCTCTTGTACCTTTTTGTGCTTCAAGCAACTAAGCTTAGAGATGTGAACAGCCACAATAGAAAAGAATAAGAATAAAGCTGTTGGAGGCTTCAGTTGCAATTGTCAGTACAAAAAACATAGCTCTGTTAGGTAGTGCCTTGTAAGTACCAAAACAGGATAGCCAATCTGCTTATAATGAGGTGGCCTGGATGGAATTTCTTAGGACAGAAAGCATTTAAAGCCCAACTAAAGTCTCACCTGTTTTTTAACCTCTTGCCGTCCGCCGTAGTAAAAAAACGGACGGACGGCACTGCTGCATCTGCGGGTTGCCGTCTCCAGACGGCAATTTTTTTCTGCTCGCGCGCGCCCCCTAGCGGGCACGCACGGGCAGAAAAGACCCGATCAATGCACACACCCGGGTGTTTCATAGCCCGCCGATCGCCTATATGTGCTCGTTTTTTTCCCCCCCCTGACCCCTCACCTTGATTCCCGGGATCCGCTGCCCCATCTTGGATCCCGGGACCGGCTCCGAGGGCGTCAGGAGGAGGAGGACGGGAGATCAGCTCCTTGCTGATCCCCGTCCGGGCTGTGAATGCAGAAGTGATGTGTATTACATCACTTCCGCATTCACCTGTCAGTCATCTGGAGAGAGAAGAAGCTGATAAAGCAGATCTCTGCTTCATCAGCTTCTTTTGGGGTCCACAGGTGATATTAGGGGTCCTAGAGACCCCTAATATCTCCATAAAGAGGACCTGTCAGTGTGCCTTTGCTATTATATAGGGGGTTGTTATCCCCCTATATAATAGCAATAACAATAAGTGCAAAAAAATAAATATAAATAAAAAAAAATAAAAGTAACACATAAAAAAGTAAAATAAAATAAAAGTCACATATAAAAAAAGGGGAAAAAACCCCCCCAAAATGTTTAACTCCCCCACCCCCACGTTTACGCGCCTATAAACGTAAATACGCGTCCGGTGCCCCAGCGCGCAAAAATTACAATTGCGCTACACATGTTACATATCGCCGCGAACGTCGCAGTGAGAGCAATCATTTTAGGGCCATCAATCACTGATAACACTAAACTGATGAGCGGTAACAGCTTTTAAAGCGTCGCCTATGGCCAATTTTGGGTATTATCGTTTTTTGAGGTTTCGCGCGCGCACGCAATTTTAAGGCTTGACATGTTTAGTGTCTTTTTACCCGACGTGACCCCATCTTTTATATTTTACCAAAAAATTGGGTAATAATAAATGTTTTATCATTTAATATAGGGGAAACTGTTTGTTTTTTTTAAATTTCGGTAATTTTTCCTTAATATAGTAAAAAAATAAAACCCCCAGTGGTGAATAAATACCACCAAAAGAAAGCTCTATCTGTCCCCAAAAAATGGTATAAAATTAATTTCAGTACAGCGCTGCACGACGGAATAAATGTCAGTTAAAGTACCGCAGCGCTGAATACTGAAAAATGGCCTGGATGGGAAGGGGGTTTAACACAGCGGATGTCAACTGGTTAAAGTCCTACACTGCTCTATATATTGATTTTGAATCAGTTTTCATTTTGCTAGGCAATGCCTTTATATACATTTATACTTCTAGTGCAGATTGATTTCCTGCCCTCCCACACCAGTGCAGTATGCTGGCATCAGTGGGTAACGGCCACACCTCTCATCATATGCACTCTGACATAGGCTTGTATTGCAGAGAAGGAGAGGAGGCATGTCTGACCAGGTCTAAAAGATCACAGAGTGCACTTGGCAGCATGGTCAAACTCTGTGCTTATTGGACCCTGTAGCCATATTTAGACACACTGTGCAACTGTTATAACAGAAAAAGCAGAAGTAAAACTATGAAAATTGAGGTTGTTACTACAATCTCTAACTAAATAAATATATGTTTCTGAAACTTCAACTGGGCTATAAAGTTACCACTGTAACAATACAAAATATGAAAGTCTGATAACTGTGTGTGGTTAATACATGTAACCATATTATTAAGTAAATTATTTTTTTTCCTCATATTTACATGTAAAAGTGACAGTTGTCGGGACAAACTATATAACCATACCTGATGCCCTGTTTTGGTATTGCTTACATTCCACAGAACGTTGTTCTCCATGCTTTGCACTACGGATGACTAGAAAAATCCAAAACAGCTGTTTGAAAGCTCAAATAAATGACTTTGCTAATGTAGGCTCTTTCTTTATAAACAAGAGGCTTTAGATCAGTGGTGGTCAGCTTAGAATTTATAATGGCACTCAAATACAGCCCTACACTTCATTTTACAGAGGGCCACAAAATTGTAGCTTGGTTGCAAACTGAATGGGTTGTAACACACGTAAATGCCCCAAAATGTCATAAGTATATTCACAATAGGTTGGACTTGATGGACATATGTCTTTATTCAACCTCAAATACTATGTAACTATGTAACTATGTAACATGAATAGGTTAAATGATCCAGAGTACAACTACATATTATGTACTATTATGTACTATGGATCATTTAACCTATTCATATTAGCAGGGGAGAATTGCCAGCGCCAGCAAAAAATAGGCAAGCCCTATTTTTTGCGTTTGCAGTGGAACGCAACGATGGCAAAGTTTTACCAGGCGTTCGATCGCACTGCGGGTGGGGGGCGTGGAAGCGGTGCCATTGAATACAATGCACCGCCACGCCCCCTCCCGCCCCAAAACGCGGGAAGAAGTTTCACAGCGATCGAGGTGCGTTCCTGCAGCTACCGCTCTGGAACGCACACGCTGTCAGTGTGAACACGGCCTCAATGTAGCAGCAGTCTTAATTGGTAAGTAGTATTGTACTTGCAGTTCTGGAGACCAATGTCATTATGGTAGATGCAGGGAGAATCTGTCCAGCAGTGCCCTCCGGTGGACACTAACGAAATGGCAGGCTGGTTTGTTTCCACATAGGGATGACGCCGTTGGGTGCCCGACGGAACTTCAAGCTGCGCCGGGACCGAGGGACGGGTAAGTCCGTTACAGATGTTGCCCAGGCCCGTGCACACGGAGCCCTCTCCTCACCTGTCAGAAGCGCAGGCAGTAATCGCTCGCTGCCTGCACGGCCTCGTCTATCCCTCTGTCGGCGCTGTACGCGAGAGCAGCGGCGAGTCAGCGCTGGTCCGGTGGGAGGAGCTCCAGGTGGGGTCCTAATTTAGCTGGCCGGCGACTGCCCGATCGCCTGCCAGCTAAATTAGGACGCCACTTGGAGCTCCTACCACCGGACCAGCGCTGACTCGCCGCTGCACTCCCGGACAGCAGCCGGAAGGTAAGAGGAAAAAAAAAATAGTTTAAGCTATCAGGGCATTTTGACAAGTACAAGTCCTTGTCAAAATGCCCTGTATCGGTCCTGATACCGATGCTAGTACCGGTATCGGAACATCCCTATTTTTATGCACACTGAAGAGAGAGTGAGAAGAAAATAAGCCCCATCGTTGGTGTCTTTGGCAGTAATAGTAACTCCTAGCATTAATATCTGTAAACGCAATAATAACCACCAGCACTGGTGTCTGTCAGTGCAATAACAACCCCCTGCATTCATTTTAGTCAGCACAATAATAACTCTGAGCACTGGTGTCTGTCAGTGCAATAACAACCCTCTGCATTCATTTGAGTCACCACAATAATGATCCTCAGCACTGGTGTCTGTCAGTGCAATAACAACCCCCTGCATTAATTTTAGTCACCACAATAATAACACCCAGCATAGGTGTCAGTGGCTGCAATAATATCCCTCAGAATTGGTGGTCAATATCCCTGCATTGGTAGTGAGCGGCAGTGCCATTAATCCTCACCCCACATTGGTGGTCACTGGCAGCTCACTAAGTGTTTACTTACCCGATCACCTGCTCCCAGTTCGCTCTCTCCCTGATGAGGTCAGGCTGGGACTTTACCTCAATTGTCAGGCAGAGATCTCTCCACCTGATAGTACTGGCTTAATTTCAGTGCCTGATGATGGAGTACAGAACATGTCCCAACACTTGGCATCCCGCTGCTATCCTGGAAAGTGGCCAAAAACATGGTGGGCTTGCTCGGATGCGTTGCATTATCGCGCGTTATGTTGCATATTGACATGCATTGTGTTAAGGCAGCCCATTCATTTTAAAATGGCTACCAATGCATAAGAACAATCATAAAAACTTAACTGCAGAATTTTTCTGATGCAGTGTACCACAACAAACAGTTGTGCGTCACTATTCACTGCAACAAAGGTGCCAATTGTGTTTGTGCATTGGAGTGCCATTCAGAATAAATGGCACTGCAATGCACCAATGTGCTTGTTATCACAAGGCAATGGTTGGAATGCGCCTTTATTAAAACAAAAAGCATGTATATCCCCCAAACATTCATTTATGGCTGCAACAACTAATCGACATAATCGATTAGAATCGATGATTGAAAAAGTTGTCAACTTTTTAAATAATTTGGTACATTGTGCTGTATATTATACATAGGAATACAAATCCCAGCAATACATTATACAATGTATGTATAATGTATTGCTGGGATTTGTTGTACTCCTCTATATCTGGTGATATTCTGCATTGCGCTGTATAGAGGACTACAAGTCCCAGCAATAATACATTATACAGCACAATGCGGACTACCACCAGCTATAGAGGACTACAACAAATCCCAGCAATAATACATTATACAGTGGTACAATGCTAAATACCACCAGCTATAGAGGACTACAAAACCCAGCAATAGTACATTATACAGGGCAATGCAGAATGCCGCCAGCTATTATGTACTATTGCTGGGATTTGTTGTATTCCTCTATAGCTGGCGGTATTCTGCATTGCGCTGTATAATGTGCTTTTGCTGGGTTTTGTAGTCCTCTATAGCCGGTGCCATTCTGCATTCATTGCTGTATACTTTTACACTTTCCATTTCACTATATTGCACACCACACTATCTTTTTTCTTTTTTACTTCCACCGCTCCAAGCTTTCTCCTGTGATGGACTACAATCTCAATACAAACTAGTAGTCCTATCACTGGAGCCATTTTTTAAACTTTATTGTATTGTTTATCCGATTAACCAATTAATCGAACCTAATAATCGGCTAACTAATCGATTTTGAAAATAATCGTTAGCTGCAGCTCTACATTCATTCAAGGTTGGTCAGCTCAGAACAGATATAAACTGAGACTGCCGTCTCCTGCACTTAATCCATTTCTAAATCTTGTGTTTTTGCAAGTGAATTACTCCCTCTACACTCGTGATGGTTGATTGATCAATATTCACTTCTACACTGAGCTGACACAGCTTAGAGGGGTAGACTAGCCACACTGAACGTTTCTTTTTTTAAAGAAAGAATACGATAAATTGCAGTATAAAATACATTTAAAAGTAAACACTGTTCTTAGCCAACACTGTCAGCAGTTGTTATTCAGAAGTGAAATTATTTTTCACATTATTGTGATTAAAGCTCTACTTCTATGCACCATTAAGAATTTTATAAAGGGTTATACACGACTTTTTGCTTTATTTTTAAATGCAATGTACCAGGGTGAGGGGAAAAAAGCAAGGTAAAATGAGCAATCTGCTAGACCTTAACTTAGCACGGATGATCCCTTATGAACAAAACAATGATGACATCTCCTTTTTTGTACTGTAAGTAAAAATAATGTAACCCTAGCTGTGCTTACACAACATCATGAACTGCACCAATGTCAGGGGAAAACACAAGTCAGTATAAATATTTATGGAAGGCCCATTCTTTCTGTTGACTGCATATGTTTTTCTTAGCCAATCATGTGTGACTTTAGGTCAAACACTATTGAACTGTTTAATTAAGGAGTTTTTTACATTCAACCCGTGATCAATCTGCTCTAAAATATTTCCAACGTACAAAATTAACAAGATTGCCCACTTGCCTCTGTTTTGATACATTAAATAGCAGCAAAGGAACACAGAAGCTGTATAGAATATAACATTATTTTAAAGTGAAATTATACTGGTTTGGAAATTGTATATATATATATATACATATACACACACATACACAGACAGTATTTATTAGATTTTTTTAAATATACATTTATAGTTTAT
>NW_017306350.1:1429443-1458751 GCF_000935625.1 Nanorana parkeri | reverse complement strand
ATATATATATATTTGAATTCCTGATTTCCCATCGATCATGTACTGTTTGATGGCTTTATAGCTGACTACAGTCCCCTTATGCATAATAGGATTGCTGGTTTGATCAATGGCACATATATGAAGTGCCTATATCACTTGAGACTTTGCAAATACAATCATTTAAAACCTGTCTAGGTGTGCTGACTTTAATATTCTTCATTTAATGATATGTTTTTGCACCTGTGCTTTGTAGCCATTGGGTTGAGCATTGACATAGTCAATAACAAAACTAAGATTAGGGCAGGAGGCATGCTAAAAAGGTCAGGTCAAGCAAGTGATCAAATCCAGGGAGTCCAACAGGTCAGAGGTGGTAAAAGCAGCATCAAAGGTATCAGGAAAAGGAAGGTAACAGGGTCTATACAAACCGAGAACAGGCAAGAGCCAGGAGTGAAACAAACAAGGAACCAAAAGTACAGGAACAAGAACTAGACAATTACTGAGGAAGCTTATGGACAGGATAACAAGCGTTGGAAATGAGAACAGGAAAGACTCCATACCAACATCTAGTACTCACCTCAATAGGTATTTGTGATCAGTTCACTTATCATAGGCAGTCGCGGTATACTGTATGTAGCCAAAGCTACCGTACATACAGTATTACCGCACATTCAGCGGGCTAACAGATTACAGATTAGCCTCCCTGGCGGTCTGATTATTTTGTTTATTTTAATTTTTTCGTTTTTTGTTCTATATTTATTTTTTTACTTTTAAAATTCCCGCCGGTTCCGCCCCCCTGTGACGCGGACGCTCGCAAGGGACGGAACTAGGAAGACGGACGACACAGCGGGGATCGTGGGCATGGTAAGAGACTGTAAGACTGTAAGTCCTTAGCACGCCTTCAAGGGGGAAAGGCTTCCTATTAAGGTCCGATAATCCTGCGCTTCTAAAGATGTGGCGCTAGGGGGCACCCAAGTACTGTGCACGCATATTAGGCATCTTTATGGAGTGGCTGCACACCAAAGAATTGATCATCAGACCTTTAGGACTTTTTATTTACACTGGTAATAAAATAAACATTTGGCTTAATATACATTTAAGTCTTAACACTTAACCTCTAGCCTAACACTTAACACTTATAGGTCAATTCACAAGAGAGTGTCAGCCAGGAAATTCTAGGGAGGTCAGCGCTGAATTCATGATTGGAGGTACCTCCATCAGGAGTGAGCAGTTCCTACAGCTATGAGCAGACACTAACAGGGTTATTCATAAAAGGGTGAAGAGTTTGGAGAAGACAGGAGAAGTGAACAATCTAGGACAGGGGTAGGCAACCTTGGCTCTCCAGCTGTGCTGAAACTACAAATCCCATAAGGCATTGCAAGCCACAGGCATGTCTCCCAGAGGAAGAAGCATGATGGGATTTGTAGTTTCAGCACAGCTGGAGAGCCAAGGTTGCATGCTAAACAACACATGTTGTGTGCTATGTTGTCCTGATCTAGGACAGCATAGCTGAACTGGAAAGTGAGCTGAATTGGAGAATTTTTCCAGATCAGCTATGTTGTCTTAGATTGTTCACTTCTCCTGCCTTCTCCAAATTCGTCACCTTTTTGTGAATAGACCTGATAATGTCACCTCAACACTTACTATCAGGGAATTCTTGTGAGCTAGATGAAATGGGCATCAGCATATGCGCGTGTTTCAATGTGTTGCTCTGCACTTGGATGGGCCATTGGGAGCTCACCTTTGCATAGCAGCATTCATGTTTGTATGCATGCTGTTGTGGGTGGATGGGTATGTGTGTGCACCAGGTACAAGCATTGGCACCTAACATCTTATTTAAGGACCTGCCATACTCCAGAACTCTGCTGAATCATCTTCAGATATCCCTCTGTGACCTGACCTGTGCCTTGTGGTTTGCTTGCTTATACAGACTTTGATTCTGTAATTCTATGGGAAATCCCTACAATGTTTTTTTGTACCCCACAATATTTCTTGTACCTTAATTAACCCTGTCTGTACTGTGCTGGCAGCTCTCATTATTGAACACTGTCAGTCCTAACAAACACTGTCTAGAAGCATCTAGAATCTGCATTGTATGTTAATGATGGGTAACTCAGCCTCTTCTGAGTGCTGTGTGAATGGGAAGACATAAAAAACATATAGAGGTGTTTTCTCAAATTTGACTGCAAAAAAGTGTAAATACACTTTCAAATCTACTAGCTTTTCATCACTGAAACTGAATGTTTCCACATTTTCTCATAAAGAAAAACACAGGGTATACATAGAGAGGTACAGTACTTGCCTATCTGGGCAAGATCTTTAGGTTAAGGTGTAGAGAATGTGAATAACACAGAGACTGTGACCATTGTCTATGGCACCATAGTTCTGGCCTAGAATAACATTGCACAGTGCTTTCTTTCCTGTTCCTGTATATGAAAATCTGATTATAGCAGTGGTGGATGATATAACCTATAATAGATACATTTTGTTGATATAGTTTCTACACTCTCACCAATAAAAACTAAACCTAATGAGACAGGTGGTATATTTGTATATGCACTGCAGTCCCTGAATACATTTTAATTAATTTAAAATGTATTTAAAATGAATAATTTTAATCAAATAATTTTAACACTGTTTGAGAAATTGGCCACGTATGTGGACACCTGAAGATGTAGTGAAGGTTAGATTTCCATGCAGGCTTGGCCTGTACTAGAGTTATTACTCAGTATGGTATCATCTGATAGTTTTGTGCTTTAAATCCATGGAGGAATTGCCAGTGTACTAAACTTACATTGGATGAAGGGTAAAGGGAGTTTCTTTATCCAGAATCCTACCAAGAATGACCTTACTTAGGATGGCTCAGTGTAAAGCCAATAGATGGTGCTGTTTTGAGCTAACATACTGTACATCTATTATATAAACCCTTGATTGCTGTCTCTTTGTTTTCCTGATTCCGAGAGTAATCAATATCTGAAGCTATGGTACCAGCTTTTATTTTCCCTATTTACAACACCACTGGCAATTCTACTCGCTGGCCAAAACAGCTGATCCCTGAAAATCATTGATATCATTTCTATTACTATGGGATGTGTTGTGCCTCCTCATCAGCTCGCACTCTGTGAAGTATCATTATATATTCTGCTCTGGTTTCTTTTTTCTTGGTCATCAGCTTGTCATAAACTATTTTCTGCAAACTGCTATAATACAATGTAGCAATCCTTTTCTCTCGGCTCCTTCATAGTAAAGAGCAGAGATAACAGTGACCACCAGCCGAGATACAATGTTTCTTCTTCCAGAAAATGCACAGTGCCTGTGTTTGGTAAAAGCAGCCTAATCACAGCTAGTGTACACTGCACATGAATGTGTGCATGCTTCTGCAATCATGCATGCTCCTGTACCACATGTGCGTACATATGCATTAGGTTATGATAAACTATGACAGTTAAAGTTCAAAAATTCATCTATATCCCGTTATAGTTCTCTTGATGAATATTACAGTTAAAGGTAATTTAGTTATTCCCTGTATAACAAAGGACTATTAGCTTTGTAACTCTTTTGTATTAAATCAATAACCTATTGTTATAATTTTTTCCTAATGTTCACCAGTTCCATTCAATCAAAATTGTTCTTGTTAATGACCTTTGTTCAAGATCATTACTGCTATACAGTATATATAGGGCATGTCTGTTACATGTTATTGAGTTAACAAAAATGTACCTGTCCTGTTAAAGCAAAATATTTCAAAATGTGCAATAATTAAGATTTTGATTTTCAAATTACTTTCCATTCAACAAAAGGTTTGATTTTACCAGTATATAAAGTCATTTTTTTAAAAAAAATACACAAACTTTGGTACCCAAGGCAATATCCCTCTGCTAGCATCACCTACATTAGGGAGCTAGAGAGCAGGAAGTCTTGGGAGGAGCAGAGAGGGTGGGTGGGGCGATATTTGGAGATGAGTTTGGTGATGTAGCCTGGGGCAGAGTTGTGGATGGCTTTGTATGTTGTTAGTATTTTGAATGTTATACATTGGGTGAGCATGTGACGGTGCCCCCTGGCAAGTGACGCAAGCTCACTGGACGCATGGAGCCTAAGTGTCAGTTGATCATTACCAGAGCTCCTAATGGTGGAGATAGGCTGGGAACCCTAGTGGTTCCAGTTGCCTCTGCTGCAAACTGCCACCAGTTCATGGCCCTCAGGATCACCCTTCCAAGGGGTGGCCCCATGAAGACTGTTAGGCTGGGTTCCCACCTGGGTGGATTGAATATGCGCGTTTTCCGCGCGGTTTTTTTACCAAACACAAACACACGTTTCCGAGGGATACTTGGCTGTATCCCAATGGAACCGCCCGACCAAAACGCCCCAAAGAAGTACATGTACTTCTTTGGGCGTAGGGCGGTTTCCCGCGCGTTCATACTCGCGGAAAACCGCACAGATGGGAACCATACACATTGAAAGTAATGGCATTTCCCTGCTTGAGCGGTTTTCCGCGAGTACGAAAGTGCGGAAAACCGCCTAGGTGGGAACCCAGCCTAAGAAAGAGTGTACTCAGGTCCAGGCAGAGGTCATGGCAGTTGGCAGGTAAGAGAGTAGTCAGGTCGAGTTAGAGGTTGTGGCCGTTGGCAGGCAAGAGATTAGTCAAAACAATACAGGTCAGCAATGGGCAGGTAATAGATTCAGTATTAAAACTCTCTGCCACTCTAGGGCAGCTGCCTAAAAGTCACAGAACCAACCACCAGAAAGGAAAAGATAAATTATCAATACAATAGTGCAGAATATGACATTTTTACCAGTGTGACAAATAAACAATGACTCGCAAAGCAGTTTCCTATTGAATGCAATATCTGCACCTGAAATTAGAAAACTCCTATTTGTGACAAAAATGTTGCAAGTTGTGCAACATATAATGGAGATGGGTGCTGAAATGACTGCGGATGCCACCGCTGGAATCAATGGGGAAGCAGAGTGTCACCAGCACTTCATGGTCATACTGAACCTGATGAAGGGGACCATTGCGTGTCCCCAAAACGTTGCTTCAATGTGAAAATAGGCACCAATAAAAGGACGATCATTTTACCACTTTGTCTGGTGTGCTAGTGACACTCTGCTTCCTCATATAATTGAAAAGATTGCATGTTTTTTATGTGAATAGAATAAGAGCACTAGTGAAAATAAATTCATTCATAAAGAACATAGAGTGAATCAAGATAATACCTATGGCCACTAGATGGAGCTGAAGATCATAGGAAATATGTACATCTTAATAACAAGAGATACAGGGGGTTGTTCACTAAGCTGCCGAATGAATAACAGAACCAACTGAAGTGAGACAAAGCCTGCTCGGCTATTCACTGCAGCCCTGTACGGCTATTACATTGGCTGCATTCAGTTTACTTCACCTCCCTTCAGTTCGGCTGAACAGCCTCAGCACATTCAGCCGAGGCAAAGGGAAGAACCCATTCGCCTCAGCCAATGCAACATCTGGATCGGCAGAGACGAACGTTCGGCACGTCAGTTCCTGCTGTTTACCCCTATTCTCAAAGTGGCCGAACAGCAGAGTTTGAACAGCTGAATGCAGCTGAGGAGCCTCAGAGGTAGCGAACAGATTGAAAATGTCAGTGCAAAAAGAAAAATAATAAAATACCAGCGCGGGGTCCCCTCTTAATCCATACCAGACCCGTTAAGTCTAGTAGGAATGTTAGGTGGGACCCCCATGTAAAAAAAAATGCATGGGGTTTCCCTACAAATTCATACCAGACCCTTTAGGTCTGGTAGGAATTCTGAGGGGATGAGGAGGAGGAGTATGGGCAGGGCTGGACAGAAGAGGCAGCCACCTTGGGCTCTTCACCAGGAGGAAGGGTGTAGAAGGAGCAGGGCCTGCAACCTATGCTTGTGAACGAGTTCACAGTTCATGGAGAGCGAGGCCTTTTCACCTTGAGTGCTCATGGTCCTTGTCCCAACACATTTGCTGATGACCATTATCACTGAGGTGCCGCTCTCACCCAGCTCTATTGTGCACACACAGTCATGTGCGCTACAAATGGCGCACAGTCATGCGTTTCCTCATGCATCTGATACGTATGGCTCTTACTTTTACCACAGCTGATACACTGCAGAGGCTGCAGAACAGTTCAGTTGTCAGCAGTGGCCCACACTGCATAGCTCCTTCAATTCACTAAACAAAAGCAATAAAGAAAAGCACTGCTGCTGCTATATTAAAGCCAAGCAATAATGTAAAAGTAGAAAAAATGTATTACACATGCAATTTATGTGATTGTAGTGGTTGTTGCTGACACTGTCCATGGGAATGCCAGAGGGTTATCCACTAAGCTGCCGAAGGCAGCCGAGTAAATAACTGACCCAAAGTGAAGTGAGCCGACGCTTTTCGGCTATTCACTTCAGCCTTGTGCGGCTGATTCCAGCCATACATCGGCTAAAATCAGTCTTACATCGGCTGCCTTCAGTCAGCCGAAATGCAGAAGGAGTTTGACTCAGCTGACATCTGGATCAGCTTGGCCAAAGCTCCGGCAGCTCACTCGCTGTCGTTCCCCCCATTCTCATAGGGGCCGAACGGCAGTAAGTGAATAGCGAGCAGAATAGAAAAATAGTTACTTAAATGGGAAAACAATTATTTAAAAAAATAGGAAAAGAAAAATATTTTAAAGAACAGAAAAAAAATGATAATAATAAAAAAAGAAACACGCCGACCCGACCACGTGCGACGAACTCCCGCCCCATAATAAAGCATCTGACGGATGCCGGCAAAATAAAAACAATTGGGTGGAGCTAGCGGTGAGACCTCCAGTTTTTACCATTTAATAATTAACAGGTACAGTGGTCAACTGATTAAGAACATTCTATCCAAGCAGTGGTACCTTGGATCCCCTTCTCAAGAAGGAACTTCTGAAAATCATCTTCTATAGAGCCTCAACTTTTAAGAATAGTAATAGCGTGTTTCAAATGCGGTGTTTCCAAATGTTTAAGATGTCTATTTATAGGTCAAAACACCACCAATATAAAGTCATATAGTACATGTATGAGTTGGCCTATTAAGTCCTTTTTGATTGTTCCTCACAATGTTATATGCAGTATGTATTGCTGTGTCTATGCCACTTGCAATATGTCGGTAGGACAAACCAGAAATTTCCAACAGAGGCTCAGTAAGCACCAATCAAATATCAGACTAGGCTTTAATGAACACAGTTTATCAAGGCATTTCCTAATGTACCACGCCAAGGACTACAGTCTTCTTAGGGTAGGTTTTTAAAGAGGTTCCTCAATCTAGAGGTTTCAACAAATTATGTAAAAGAGAAACATTGTGGATCCATAGGCTCAACACACTCTTCCCTGATGGGCTTAACAAGCCCATTGTAACCTTTTCATCTGTATTAGGATGTCATTTTAAATTGAGTTTCCTCTCCTTGACCTTTGTTTGTCTTGACCATCAGCATTTTTCCTTACACATTTTTTCATCCATGTTTTTCCTTCCTTTGTGTTTATTTACTTTTTCATAATTATTTTAATTTCATATTTTCCACACAAGTATTTTTAAGACCAATTGCTTCCTCTTATAGCATTTATATTGTCTGCCGAACTACATTCAGCGATTAGTTTACCAAGTTTTCCATTTTTCACACATATCTTGTGTCCCCCCCCCCTGCATCATCACTTCTTACCCTCTCCATAAAGCCTCCCAACCATTACTACACCAACTATCCTTCTGTCAATGTTCACTAATTGTCATTATCCATGAAACAGCAGTTTTCCTCAATGCACAAACAACACAATCACCGAATTCATTAGTTTTGTCTGCTTCTTACTCCCTTTTATCCACATCTCTTCCCCTGGTTCCATTCATTCAGTCCTCTGCTAATTTCACTTATCACAACTATCTAACACTCAGTTGTTCTTCTACAATAGACCAAATCAAAAAAACTCAACCCCCCCCCCAAAAAAAAGTGGCCAAAACAGTGTAAGAGAAAATGTAAAGTTTCATAATACCAAAGAATATAAAATAAAATTATGTCACTTGAGCACTCGCCAAGGTGTACTGAAGGTGTCTATATTTACCGTTCTCATTATTGTATTTATGGAACCTGTATTGTAATTAGTTGAACAGAGCTTGGTAAGACATTGGTGGTAAAGCATGTTTCAGACTCCTAGAGTAGTAGGTGTTGGATTTCTTCAGCTGAGTACTATGACATAAGTTAGTATCCTATTCACACATAAATAATGATAGATCATCAGTCACTTCACAAACAACTGTAACAACGTCAACCAAGAACACCCAGTATTTTATAACACAGAAAGTCAGATGTTAGAGCAACTTGTGTTTGAGTTTATAATAAGAATATATAGAACCTACTTGAATTTAAAACCAATAGTGTTATATTGTGTGTGTTTGTTTATTCACTCATGCATTCATTCATCATGCCATCTAACTAGCTGCATGTTCATTCATTTAAAAAGAAAACATGTGACGTGTTATTTCTTTGGGTACAAAGCACACGTCTCTAAAAAATGTGAAAACTAAATATACACATCAGTAACATACAATATATTTTAATAGATAGATAGATAGATAGATAGATAGATAGATATATAGATATATTCTACAGTAAAAAAATTATATTTATAAGAACATTTTATTAACTTTATATCATGTGATAGTTTAACACAAATAAACCATAAGTCTCAGAATGTAAAAAGCTATAAAAAGACATGCTGGGACTAATCGTAGTACAACACAGAAAGAGATGGAGGTCTGAAATCTTTATATGCTAACTTGAAGAACTCAAAGCTACATGATCATTATTTCAATGTTTTATAAAAATTTTATAAAAATACATATTCCTTTGTCCAACAATGGTTACAGAGAACTGTAGCACAAGCTGCAAAACAAAAAAAACAAACATCCTGTACAAAGTCTTTAGACATGGAAAGGGAAAATGATGGTGAAATCCCCAGTTATCAGAGGCAGTAAGATATCAGCATTTTCTAATAAATGCTTTATAATGCTTCAAATTAATGTGCAGAAAAAAATATCCCATTCGCCTACCTTTTCAGACATAGAGAAAGCAACATATCCTTAGGATATCGCCTAGTCGTACAGAAGGTGCATAGCATTACAAGATATTCCAGCAGCCATTAATTCCCAGCTGGTTTTTAAACTCTAGGACAAAAGAGTACCAAGCATTGTCTGTTCTAATAAAAGCTAATTCCTAATTCCTCCAGATAAGCCTCAATGCAGCTAAAGGCTGCCCAGCTTTACTTGTCATCTTAGAAAAGACTTGTAAATTGACCTAGGTAATAGCAGGCAACAGGCAATATACCAAAGGTCGGAAAACCCTTAGCCACAAGTAGTGCAATGGTACTATTGCTGTTATCCCTAAGAAAACAAGGACTATTTCTAGAGACAATTGCTGCAGACTAGTGTATTTGTCCTATTTTGTAGTGAATTATGAAACCTGCAAAGCTCAAACTAGATGTAAACCCTTAAAGTGACTCTAAACTCGGCTGTAGATCCTCCATTAATCTCTGAATTGGTGCTGACACTGTCCTTCCTTCTGGAGGGGGGCTACTTTTGTTACCCATAGTCCCTGTGTGTGTTTTGTAAGGTAGCCACCGCTCCAAGCTTGCTCGCTGTAGTTGGACTACAATCTCAATACAAATGAGTAAACTAAACCTGAGATTGTAGTCCATTATGGGAGCGAGTTTGGTACAAATGAGTACAAGCTATATGCTAGGTTATAGGCTGGTGGGTTAAATCATGTATTAGATTGCCATATCTTCAGGGTACTTTAAAGGTAAGAGCCTCCCTCTTGGGTCTAACGTCTCTTATTGCAGAAAGATACATCTCCATAATGGAAAATGGATTAAAAATAAACATAATTGGGAGAGTAAGAATCCTTTTGCTTTAACTGCCATTGCATGTACGTAAAGTTGGGAACTCTAGTGTCTTCTTCTCTTCTGGTTCCTCAAGTTATATATTATTGGCAGTAGCCTTGCTTTCTACAAACAGCAAAAATCCCTACTACAGATAGGTTTCAACAGGATTTATTTAGTGTTCAGCATAAGAAAAGAATAATCAGGGAACTTGTTTGCAATAACTAAATATCACGTACAATTAAATCTTGGCAAGTATGATTCTAACTACACATCAAGACCCCTTTTAGGGGGCAATTGTACCTTGTGGCCAGATATAAAAAAACAGTAGTGCTTACTTGCACAGCTGCCACCCCACACTAGAGCAACTTGCCCTACCATCTTCTAGGTTCATGTGACTTTGAGAACACAGAAAGGGAAATAAGGAGAAAAAAAATGTGTGAAATATTAAAAACAAACACTGCACCACCATCATTTTCTTCATCACTCCCATTTCTCAGGTACACACAGAACCCTTATTAAGCCAAATTTATTGGCTTTCTCAGTGTCAGTGGCGGAACTACCGCCGGTGCAGGCAATGCTGCCGCACTGGGGCCTGAGGCTGTGGGGGGGCCCAGTGGGGTCCGGTCCTGGGCACCCTCACAGCCTCAGTGGGGTCCGGTCCTGCAATATGGGGCAGTGCAGGGTCCCGGTGTTAGAACACCGGGGGCCCCGCACTGCCAACGGGCTTCCCAGTGAGGGGGCGGGTCATGTGACTCCCCTCCCGGCCGCGTCCATAGTAACAGGCAGCAGGAGGGGAGGTGAGTCACAGGAGACCTGTGTGTGTCACACGCCCCGCCTTCTGCAGTGCACACATCGACACATGGCTGCTGCTATCCAGGCAGGGTGAGTCCGAGCGGGGGAGGGGGGGGGCTCTTACTTCATGTAATTAGACATGTGGATTATAATGGGGAATATTACACTGTAATGTTCCCTATTATGATCTATTTCTCTGATTAAATGATTACAGACAGGCCTCTGTTCTATCACAGTTTGAGACTACGTTAGAATGTGTGACCAGTGACGTGGTCACACATTTAAACGTAATCTCGCCCAGTTTTTCGGCGGTGGAATAGGTGAAGCATTCCACGATTAGCGATGCCGTTCTGCCCTGGAACAGCTGGGAAAGCGCTGGAATGCTTCACCTATTGGCGGTCACACATTCCACCGCAGAAAAACTGGGCGGGATTACGTTAAAACGTGTGACCAAGTCACCGGTCACACATTCTAACGTATTCACAGCCTTTGATAGAACACCGCCATCAGGGGGGTATGGCCGGTACCCATGTGAGGTGTCTGGGCAGCCTCTTACATGGGTATCAACTGTACCGGGGCAGCATGGCAGAGGTGACAGGGGAGGGGATGGAGGAGGCCCGGCTCCAGCAGTAGGTAAGAAGAGTTGTGAGGAGATACAGGAAAAGGGACCCCGGCGACCAGACCAGCTCTGCATAGCCCACCATAGAGAGTCTCTGGTGGCCTATGCAGGATCTATGGTGTGCTCTGCAGGGTCTCAGGTAAGTCCAGCACGCTACTGCAACATTAGAGACCATTGGAGGGGGGGGAGGCGGGGGGCGGGGGCCAGTGTGATCTGCTCCCGCACCCCCCCCCTCCCTGTCTTGGGAGGGGGGCCCGAGATGAAATCTTGCAACAGGGCCCTCTGGTTATTAGGTCCGCCACTCCTCAACTGCTCAGTACATATGTCTCACCATATACACAGTATATACTGTATGTAAGTGTTTAATCCCTCTGACATAGGGATGCACCCATACCGGTTTTTCGGTATTGAGCATGAGTACTGATATTTTTTTCAGTACTCACCAATACCGAATACCGATACCTGCATCCCGAGGTATCGTGGGCCCAGCTTATCAGCAAGTCTGGTGTTCTACCGGCCTCATACTCCCTTGTGACACTGCAAGGCAGCCTGCCTACCTGACCAATCAGGAAGCCGTACAACGGGTCATGATGTGCCGCCTGGCTTTCCAATTCATCAGGAAGCCAGGCTGTCTAGCAACAAGTGAAGCCAGCTTCCTAGCAAATCAGGAAGCCATGCACATGTCTAGTACAGAACATTTTCCTTTACTGGTTTGACTAAGCACCAAAGCACAGAATACTGTCTGCAAGGTCCTTGACGGCTGCACAATAATGGTCAAAGGGCTTTATGGGGCCCCCAAGCCACAGATTGTGCACCAGGGATCTAAACATTAACACTCATATTTGCTAATGCTAGTTCCTTATTCCTTATTTTACCACTCAAATCTCTTTATTGTGGACTCCAAGAAAACAACTAAATACAAAGATAGATACATATGTGAAAGATACTTTGTCTGCAAAAGGATTTGCATTTCTATTTATTCATTCCTGACATTTACACAGCCCCGCCAGACAATGCTATCAGCCTGGAGACCTGTCTTTTCTCTACTGCAGTTAATGTACAACTAGCTCTTGTCCCTGCCCCCAACCTGTGATTGGACAGTGAAAAAGAAACAGCAGGCTATTGAGCTAATTTATCTGTCATTCTGTTCTCTCCTCCTGTAAGCATGTTCCTTTATAGCACAGCCCCACTGTGGGACAATAGATTGGCTAATTTGCTCCTCTACAGCTCTTCTTTAGATGGGGCAGTGAGAGACTGATACCAAATCAGATTATAGTAATTACATTACTTGTTTTTTTTTTTAAATATACCTAATGATTTTTAATGAACACATACCTGCATGAACTGGTGTTTTTTATCTGTCTGGAGTTCAGATGTAAAGTATATTTAAGTAATTATTTTTTGATTATTTGATGGCTGTAAATGCCTTTATATATTTTATCAGAACAGTGAGTAATTCCTGTCAATCAATCACATAACTGTGAGTAATGATTTCACCAGGGAGTCTAAAATAAATTTACAAAGAGTCTTGGCAGATACATTAGAACCTGTCTCATAGTTTTTTCAGTAATGCAGAAAAGTACTTTAATGTTACAGATTATTATAGAGAGCCTGTCAATTCCAAATCCCTAACAGCAGACACCACATTAGCCCTGGATAATTTGTCAAAAGGCATTTTAAACAAGAACTCCAACTAAAACAGTGTTTCCATTTTTGCGTTAAGCAGAGCAAGGTTTGATCTCCACATGGAGGGCCATGAGGATTTATTTGGGGCAATTTTTCCTCGATTCCTGTCCAAGGGCGAAGGATATCACCAGGAAAGGAAGGGAGGGGAAATCTCCTAAATGGGGACATGTACAGGGATAACAGCCTGACAGAATTTCTAACCAAATGTTTTGGCTGCAGTTGGGTTTTAGGAAGATGCAGTGCAAATTTTGCTAAACCCATTTGATAGTCCAAATACCCAGAATTGTTGTACTGCAATAGCTACAGTCAGGAGTTTGAGTTCACTAACTCCAGTTTATGTCTAGAAATAAGTGTAGCACTATTTGTAACCTCCTGCCACATAGTTTAGGAAAACATGGCTTCTCTGTTACTCAAGTAGTGATATTCTGAATGTCCCAGGCCCACTTAATTGGCAATAAATGTTCTAGGTGCATTCTTCTCAGAGTGAAGTTCTTGTCTTGGGATGGTATGAAAGATGGGTGCCAGTCACTTAGATTAGATTTTACAAGATTTTAATTGCACATGCAAGAATAATGGAAGGAAGGAGGGTCAAGGCAGCATGATATACTTGTAGATTTACATAAAAACACATTCCTTTGGTCTTCTACATAGTCTTCTAACTTTTTTCGTCCTTCTCTCACAGGACTTTACTGGCAGAACATTTAAACTTTAAAGGTTCCTGTGCATGCTCAGTCCCTAGAGTTCAAGGTCGGACAGCAATGGAAAGGTTCCTGTGTAGCTTCCCAACTCAGTCAGTCTCCAACCACTTACACGTGAGAGACAATTGCAGCTCTGCAGCACTTCAAGGCAGCCAGTACCTTTTGGATACCTCCCAGGAGAGGAGATCCCCACAACTTCCCATATCGCTAGACCCTCAGGCCTAAGGAGAAGACCGGTGGTTACAGACGCAGCCTCTCAGGGTGAAAACCCTGAATGGAAGACCATGTGCCAGGAAGTGCCTCAAATATTAAATAGCTCTCCTAGCATGAACAGCAGGCCCTCCCAAGACTGCTTATTGGCCAGCTATTAAACATCCTTAATATGGAATGTTAGCTCTAGCACACCATGCTGGATCACACTCAACACAGCAGGTGACTGAGAATAATCACTCCACACTAAGGCCCCATTCACATTGAGCGATTTATCGCGCGGTAATTCCCACGATATCGCAGCTATTTACCGCGCGATATCGCTTTTCAATGCTTTGCAATGGGGCAAAGGGTCCTGCTGTCGCGGGTCGTGTGTCGCTACAGCAGGACCCTTTTTGGAGCGGATTTTGCCGTGATTCAATGGTTTTTGATGCAAGCATTTGTGCGATAACGCTTGACAAATCGTGCGATATCGCGCAAAATGCAAATCGCGCGACAAACGTGCGATTTGCGAATCGCTCAATGTGAACGGGGCTTAAGGCTCTGTTCACACCCAGGCGTATCGAATATGCGCGTTTGTCGCGTGTTTAGTGACGCGCGAGTGACGCACGATTCTTGGTAAAAAAACGCGCAACAAACGCGCGTTTCCGAGGGCTCTTTGGCTGCATCCCAATGGAAACGCGCGACACAAACGCCGCAAAGAAGCTCATGTACCTTTTCAGGCGTAGGCCGTTTTGTTGCGCGTTCAGATGGGCACCTTGCCGTATTTCCGCCCGTCCGAAAGCGATACAAAATGGCCTACGCCCCAAAGAAGTACATGTACTTCTTTGGGGCGTTTTGGTCTCGCGTTTCCATTGGGATACAGCCAAGTAGCCCTCGGAAACGGGCATATCGCGGTAAAAATGCGTGACAAACGTGCATATTCAATACGCCTAGGTGTGAACCCAGCCTTAGAGGACACTAGCCAGCACACAGCTAAGGCCCCGTTCACATTGAGCGATATCGCGGCTATTTACCGCGCGATATCGCGCTCCAATGCTTGGCAAAGGGTCCTGCTGTCGCGGGTCGTGTGTCGCTACCGCAGGACCCTTTTTGGAGCGGATTTTGCCGCGATTCAAGCTTGCTCAATGCAAGCATTTGCGCGATATCGCGTGACAAATCGCGCAAAATGCAAATCGCGGGTCAAACGCGCGATTTGCGAACCACTCAATGTGACAGATTATAAAAAGGAATTTTAAAAAATACTACATTAGCACAATTGAAGCCCAAAATGGTGAAAATCGTGAGACTTCAGCAAAATGTGTAGGTTTTGCATTGACACCAATGGGAATGGCAAAATCAATTTGTACCTAAATTGCTTTGCTCATTCAAGTTCAGGTGTTCACAGAAATGTGCTTCAGAGTGCTTTATGTGCAACTATAGTTTTGGAGGCCCGGTCTGGCACTTAATTATGTTGTCTCCCACTTTTAGTAGAACAGGCAGAAGATAATTGATGTATGGTTTACATACACCTCATGGGACTATTCTGGATAATCTGCTTATTTGCTACAGGAATTTCATCTGGCTATTGCCCTTCGTACGAATTATGTGCCCTTGTATGGTAAATATACAGTTAAATTCAATAAAACAGAGTCTCTTTCATAGTATATGGACTCTAAACTTCAACTAGAACTCGGCTTTCAATTTATCAAGGGATTTTTTTTTCTTTTTCTTTTTAAATATTAACAGCACATTTCTGACACTACTAATCTGATGGACGTCTTTCTCAGTCTTTCCAAGGGGATATAATGTAACCAAAAGTGCTTCCATATGCACTGGATTTTCCTGTGTTTACTTCTACAGAAGCTTATAAACCAAACACTGTTACAGTATCACAAGTTTGTAAAAAGGAAGAGGCCAAGCCAATGTATGTTATAAATAAATTAAACATTTTCTAACAACTGCTTTATAAATGAGTATGAAACAAATGAACTAATGTTTTGATCTGACAAAGAAATGTAGTTGAATTCATAGAAATGAGAGTGCTGAAAGTATGGTATGACATTTGTGGGTTTATGAGTATGTTTAAAAGCATTTAAATGTTAGCAGTGTAGCGATACAAAGTGTAATTGTTGGATATCAACATTCAGTGGTTTATATCAGTAATTTAAAGAATTTAAATTGTATCAGTTTGGTTAGTATTTAACCAGCTGGAGATGAAAAATTCATTTTTTAATTTGAAGGCTCATATATGTGACTCATTTATATATGTTTCAATTTATTAGATATGTATGATTATTAGCTCGGCACAATATTGTTTTTTCACATTTTTTAATTCTGCCACACAGAAAGGAAAAGCTAAACATGAGCAGAGAGATTTACTATAAGGCTGCAGCTTGATTCATAAATTGCTCCCTCTGCTGCACTGATATAGTACTGCAACAGTATAAAACCTGACCCTGACCACTTCTTAATTGTGCATCTGTTTAAAATAGAAATCTGTCTCACCTTTATTGATAACTCTGTCTCAGACATTTTCAAAATTTTCTTGGCTTGCTGCTCAGGATTTCAGGTGCAAGAGTCGCAAATATACCTAAAAACTGTGGCATAGACTTGAATAAATTAGAGACAGTGGGATTTGCATCTAATTGCATTAATAATGCTAATGCTTGTTAAATGTCCCTCACAGTAACCTAACAAGAAAGGACACCTTGTTTACAGCACAGCTTATTTGCACATAATAAATCTTAAAGTGAACCTGTGCTTTACCCATGCTGGGCAAATATTGGCTCCCCTAGCAACACACACTCACCTTCCCTTTACTAATGTACCACTCTGCAAGCTAAAAGGAAGGAGGGAAAATACTCTGTACTTCTGTGTATGGTTTCATTTTACATACTTTTATCTGTTCTCCATTTAACTATAGCTACTATCTGTCCCTGATTTCCAGTGTTAAAGATTTATCCATAGAAGGGCTTGTCCCTAGAACCATCTCTGGTCTTCAATGCTGGCCAACTTTTGCACAAAAAAAATGATAATTACAATTAAATCTAACCTTGTTCTACTGGATTTTTAGATTATTCATTGTAGAAGAACCCGTTATAAAAGGCAAATGTTTTCTATTGTTTTTAATGTTATGACTGTACAAAAATAAGGTGTACTATGAGTGTACTATGAGCCTCGGAGACAGGACTGCATACATGATTAGATCAACTCTAGACAATACAAAATAAATACAACACATGAAAAGAAAGGGATAGGGGACTTTCAGGGGAACTCATTAAATACATACAGTATAGGTGAAATGACTAACTTTGATTTTATCATAAAATGTGTACAAAATTAAGCCCAAATACAACAAGGTTCACACATAGACAACTTAAAACAGTACACCAACTTGCTTATCATGCTTATGTACAAAATTCTAAATGATGGTACAAAACATTCTACAAGTACATTGTCTACAGCAGGGGTGCCCACAATTTTTCGTCTGGAGATCTACTTTTCAAATGACGAGCTCATTGAGATCTACCAACGAAAAAACACCTGCATTCAGGGGCGGGAGGGGGCGTGGCAGTGCATTGAAGTCAATGGCACCGCAGCCAGGCTCCGCAGGCAGGCCCCTCGCCCACATTGCGATCGCCTGCATTAGTGCCTGTGTTCTAGTCCAGTGCGATCGCAAAAATGCTGCAAGCACTATTTTTGCAGATCGCACTGGACCGGAATGCAGGCACTAAAGTGCCTGCGTTCCCCGTGCGGGCGATCGCACTGTGGGCGATGCCATTGACTTCAATACAGCCCCCCTCCCGCACCTGAACGCAGGGAGTCGGCCTGGCTTACATTCCAGTGCACCCTAGAGGTCCTGGTGTCCTGTCCTCCCGTGTTGCTTGTGTGGCCGACGTTGCACATGGGGAGAGGTGTCTACAGCGTCTGACACATTCAGCCGGCAGCCATGCGGAGCCGCTGTGACAGAACTAAGGGCGAGCGGTGAGGGGAGGCGCCGGCTGTCAGATCCTGGCTGAACGTCTCTCTCTCTCTCCTCACCGATCGGAATTAGTTCTGTCTGTGACAGCGGCTCCGTCCTACACCCTCCCCCGCCGCCGGCTGCAGCGGTTCCTTCACTTCTTCTCGGATCCCCGCTGCATACAGATGGGGAGAGCAGCGGAGATCCAGAGAAGCCCCACCGGCGGGAGGAGAGGACATCGCAATCTACGTGTGATCGCTACGCGATCACTGGTAGATCGCGATCGACCTTGTGGGCACCCCTGGTCTACAGTATAGTCGCAACACTGATGGAGGAGTAACTGACTCAATGGGGGGGATTTATAAAAACTGGAGCAGACAAAATCTGGAGCAGTTGCCTATGGCAACCAATAAGCTTCTCTCTTTAGTTTGTTCATTTGAGCTTTGAAAATGAAAGAGAGAAGCTGATTGGTTGCCGTTCACAGCTGCTCCTGATTTTGTCTGCTCCACTTTTGATAAATTCCCCTAAATGTTGAAATATTTCCAACTTCTTCATCAGTTAATAGTGTGTAAACGATAAATGCAGTAAAACCATCCATATGCAGCCACATGGGTATCAATGTTTACAGAACAAGAAGAGAGAGTAATTAGGTGCTGCCAGGGACCATGGTAAAGCACACAACCCCAAAGATCTATATATAAGGGATATGAAATCTGCCCTGAGTGGTCCAATGGAAAAAAACATCAAGAAGAGTGCTGCGATATACCAACTACATAATGTGTTTAGGTAAGTGGTTAATTATCCAGAGTCATTATCCAGGTATAAACATAGAGTGAAGAAGGTAAAAAGATTTGGTAGATGTTGGGACCGATCAAAATCTTTCAGCAGCCTGAGTGTACAGATATATTTTTTTATATCCAAAATCACCAGATACAAGTACAGAGTGAAAGAGATGTATGGGGCTTTATATGTGTTACAACCTGTCAAAATCTTCCAGTAGCCTCAAGCAATGCTCATGTTCTCCTGTAGTAAATGTGTAATCCCAGCATGCTGATAAATAGATAATCAGGAATATTAGATAATAACAGCAAATCACTGGCGGAACTACCAGGGTCGCAGCGGTCGCAATTGCGACCGTTGTGCAGCGGGGATGGAGAGGCTGTCACCAGTCCCGCAGAATTTGCTGCAGGCACCGCCGGGCAGTGCATTCTGCTGTGTGAGGACCTTCTCCTCTTAGCCCTGCCCCCTGGCCGCCGAGACGAGGAAGAGGGCCCTGCAGGAGAGGTAAGGTAAGTCTGGAGTGGGAAGGGGGGTGCGGGGAAGTGTGGTGGGGATGCTGGTGATATTCTGTAGTGCTGACTTTTATTATAATGTATTGCTGGGACTTGTAGTCCCGCATAGCTGGTGGTATTCTGCATTGCTTTATAATCATTATACCGCAATGTAGAATAGCACCAACTATGTAGGAGCATTATATTTTTAAGTAGGGATGCACCAGTCAGTGCCAATACTGGGCATTTTCACGAGTACTCATACTCGCGAAAATGACCCGATACTAAGCGCAGATACTGGTGTTCTGTCGAGAACGCCGACATAGTCGAATTTGCCGACCTCAGCATCTGCGCTTGCGCACAGACCAATATTATCGAGGAAACATGGTTTCTTGCACCGGGCCCTGAAGGTTCTAGTTACGCCTCTGCAGCAAATGTAATGTTGTATGTAGTGTAACACAAGGCCCCCATCCCAAAATTTTAAACACATGCATTTTAACTGAATGACTTTAACGCAATCTAATGCCTGTTTTCTTGTATTATACATCAGAATGCATGAAAACCAATAGACACATGTCTACACACGTCAATGTGTATCAATATTCTCACATGTTTTAATAAGTGGATCAGGGCCTAGTGTTCAATGAGGATATTGTTTTCTTTATAATTATTTTATAATAAAGGTAGTAGAGATTTTTTTTTTTTATAATTGTGGATCCGCTTCAGCTGCTGCGTCTCAGTATAACGCTAGTTTGTGTCCTCCCGTTGCCCTAAGGAGAACTATGGGGAAAAGCCCTAACCCCATTGTTCTCCTTTAAATATTTATCCTTGCCGTTCAGAGGTGGGAGCTGGAGTCTAGGTAGGTTCATAAATCTGCTGATTACTTAGGGTGAGCTCAGGTTCGGACCAAATCTAATGCAAACCTGAGCTCCTCTGAACACAGAGGGAGCTCCTCCAAATATGGAAGGAAGTTCCTTCCACTGCCACCCAATCAGCTGCAGCTGGGGAATTCTCCATGCCCTGCTGCACGTAAGCAAATGGATGGGATGCAGTGATGTAATTGGCCTTATATGGCCACATGGCTATATTTGGTCAATGACATCACTACAAGCATCCCTTCACTTTGTTTATTTGCAGCTTCAGAATGGGGAATTCTCCGGCATGCCGCTAATTGGATGGGTGACCCATGGCAGAGCAGGTTCGGTCCAAACCTGATAATCCTGATTAGCAGTATGTGCGCTTTGTTTTTAGATATGACTGTTTAGAAGATAGAAGAATGCTACATAAATGTTTGAATTTATATTAGATAATGAAGATCACAAACCCTGCTTCAGTCTTCTGGACAACAAACTAGCCATTAGATTAATTAAATTGTATCCATTATGTACCCTGCCAATCAACATTTTAAAACATGCCCTCAGTCAAAAATCACTAAGGGTTTGTTCACACCAAGCGCGTTCCAGGAGCAGAGCAGAGCAGTTACAGACCAGATCAAAACTTCGTCCAATGTATTCCAAAGGTATTTTGGGCTCTAGTTCACACCGCAGTGTTCAGTTCCAGAGCATGTAAAAAAACTGCAGCAAGCCCTATTTTACCTGCTCTGGGACACATGCAAACGTTCTGGAACGCACTGAAAGCCCATTTTAAGCTAAACACCAAAAACGGCCCGGAAAGCATAAAAAACACGGCAAAAAACGCGGTATAACACACTGCACTACGTGTGCAGAAACTACGTGTGCAAGCCCTAACTTGTAAACTGAAGGTACCGCTACAGCTGGTTTAACCTGAAATTATATACACTTATTGATACCCTTATATTAACTGTCATTATTCTTTAAATATATATTTTAACCCAACCAGAGATGGTCTTGTTGCAATGCAGTACTAGCATTAGAGAAGGGAGCCCTCTATTGAGTGAGAATGATCTTGAAATAATTGTAGCTGTTTTAACCAAACAATGTGTTTGACTGAACATAAACTAAATAATAAAGCGTGGGTCTAGGAAGTATAAGACTGAGATAGATTTCAATATAGATCATTTTGGCCTTTTTAAGTAAGTTTAACTCATAATTCCCCTTCAGATTCAGATGTACATTGGTTTCTTCTACCGTTAGAGCCCCCAGGATCCCTGAAATGTGAGTCACTCTGTTGTGTTAATTCTAACATCATCTAGAAAGTCAGGATTTGACCCATTCTTTCCTACCTCTCAAGCCTCCCTATTGTTCCAGCAACATAATGGGCTTTCTCACAGACAACTAAGGAGGTTCAGAAGGCAGTAGGGGCAGTGGAAAAAAGAGACTTCATAGATGAAATCTTGATTAGCATAATAAATGGGTCTATCTAGTTACAGGGTGGGAGTAGAGAGGGAACATTTTAAGTCAAAGTGAAACTACAGCTGTGAGGCAATCATTTGGGTTACATCTGTACAGTACATCCACAATTTACAAACCCCCCATACAAGGAAGCCATTTTTTATTTATTTATTTTTGTAATAATTGCCGACTGAACTAGAAAGGTCATTCTTGTGAACACTAAATTGCAAAAAGGTTTCTCTATAATGTATTTTGTATACATTTTTTAACAAAACTGGAGTCCATTTTTTAACACAGAATATGTAACCTACTGGCTCATTTCTTAGCCTCCCCTACATTTATCCTCCTTAAAGTGTATCTAAACCCAAAAACAGAAAACATGTATATATTTCAATTTGCCTGTACTTAGATATGGTGACTGCAATAGTTTTCTTTTTCTTAAAGTGACACTAATCTCAGTAGTTACATCTTAAATATGCATTCAAATACCTTAACTATTAACAAAAATGTATCTTATTTGTGTATCACTCGGCTGTAGATCCTCAAATCATCTCTGAATTGGTGCTGACACTGTCCTTCCTTCTGAAGGGTGGCTACTTTTGTTCCCTGTGTGTGTTGTAAAGTAGTCACCACTCCAAGCTCACTCCTGTGATGGACTACAATCTCACATTTAGTTTGTTATTGACACATTAATTTGTATTGAGATTCTTGAGCTTGCAGCGGTGGCTACTTTACAACACACATAGGGACCATGGGGTACAAAAATAGTCACCGTCCAGAAGGATGGACAGTGTCACCCTGAATTCAGAGATGATTTGAGGATCCACAGCTGAGTGATACATAGAAAAATTACGTTGTTGTTAATAGTTAAGGTACTTAAATGTATTTTTAAGATTCAACTCCTGAGTTTAGAGTCACTTTATGCTATCTCAGTAACATCTAACCATTCACCCATCATTTACCCTACAACTCCTAAACTCTTGCCTTAACACTAAACAAACACTCATCTATCATTTAAAGGAGAACTATGGGGTCAAGGCTTTTGCCCATAGTTCTCCTTAGGGTAACGGGAGGAC
Source organism: Nanorana parkeri (assembly GCF_000935625.1). Lineage (NCBI taxonomy): Eukaryota > Metazoa > Chordata > Amphibia > Anura > Dicroglossidae > Nanorana > Nanorana parkeri. Next base: position 1,436,277 of record NW_017306350.1, on the reverse strand, counting down.
ACAAACTAGCGTCCTCCCGTCACCCTAAGCTCAGTATACCACGAGCTGCAGCTCGCGGTATACTGAGAATCCAGCCCCTCCCCTGTCACAGCAGAGAGCTGTGACAGGATCGAGAAGTGAGCGAACGCCGGAATGTGTTCACTCACTTCCCGATCTACTGAGCCGACCTGTGACAGTCTCATTGTCACAGGTCGGCTAGAACTATGAGGTGAGGGAAAAGCACTCACCTCATAGTTCTCCTTTAACACCTAAACTTTCACCTTAACACATAATCCCCCCTTCCCCCAACAATTAATGCTTAAAGTAGGGTACACACAGTATGAACTTCAGCCGGTTCCTGATGAACCAACTGAAACTCGCACAGTGGGTGCCACTGTCGGCACCCTTCCGCCCGGCATCCCTCAATCAGCTGATCAAAAGAACAGTTTGGAAAATTCTCGACTGAACAGAGCTGGCAGCCAATCAGCTGCTAGCTTTGCTCTGGTATACAATGCAAGCAGCTGGGGAATCCATACTGTTTTTTCTTCAGCACACAGGTTGAACGAAAAAATTATACCCGTGTATACCTAAATTAACCTTGTGCTTTAACCACTTACCCTTCATTTCTTTATTATCACAGGTTAATTTTTAAAGAAATGTATACAGGTATTGTACATATTTTCTTTTTTGTAACTATATGACTTAAAGGCACAAGCACCAGGGCTGCCACCGTGATCCTGGTCTCATTATCTTGTGAATCACTGACCTGGAACAGGCATGCAGCCAGTGAAGTTTGAAAAGGATTATCCTCCTTCATCCATCCTTCAGGTCACTCATTTACTAGGCAATTAAGGAGCCAGGAGGCGGCACCTTTAAAAACATACTCAGCAATGGCAGTTATCAAATTCTTGTCCTCGTCGATTCCCTCAAATATAAAAAGGCAAATCTTAACAAGTACAGTTACAGTGCTTAGAAGGCGTGTTCCAGTGAGATATGTACAGCAAATGTTATGTGTCTGCCTGCCTCCTTTTCCCAAGTGGGCTCCAATTAGAATATTACACATTCCATCACTAACTACAAGAACAATCTTACTGTAGAAAAGACTTAGATCCCAGAGGATGGATACAAAAGTAGCAATTAATGCAATTCTGATGTTAAAGACCTCTCTGATCTCATGGCACAATAATGTAATGCAACATTTGGAGTGATTTACTGGAACAGAGGATAAAGGTTAAAGTGTATGCAGAGATGAAATGTTTTTGGATTGAGTAGGAATGGTTAAAACCCCTATCAGGTTTTCTTTTGCTTTCTGTGTCCTATTGGCAGGACTTCCTTTTGCTTCCTGTCCTAGCGACACAACCAAAAGAGAGTGGAAATCTCAACATGGTGAGGACACCAAGCTCACCTTACAATCTGATTGTACAATCTCCTTTGCATCTACCAACAACTATGTAGTAGAAGGACCTGCCTGATTGGATATAAATTGATTTGATACAGTAGATTAAGTAGGTCCTCATATTACATTGATTTGGTCAATCTAAAATGTATTGTACAAAAACTGTGTGGTCAGATTGTAACGTGTGTGGTGACCCTTAGACAGTTGTCACTAAAACAGATTTCCCCATTGTAGATTTCCCCTACATTTCTTTTCTGTAAGGCCCCTTTCACACAGGCAGTCTAAAAAACTGACAGGTGGACCCGATCAAATGCCCCGTGTCAGTTGGCCAGCTGGGTATAGACAGACGGGCATGGGTTTACACCCGGTTACCACTGACTCCAGCTTGGTCCAGAAAACAAACTAAACAGTGTTCGATGGACCTGATGCTGCTGGATTAGGGGTAATCTGATGTAAACAGACACATATCCGTTTACATCAAATTCCCCAGAGACCGGCATAGGGTCCGGTCATTTCAGTTTTTCACACAAGATGGTGGAAAAAAACTCTACAGGAATCGATGTCACAGCATTGACATCCATTCCATACTACTTCGATCAGGAGGGTGATCCGTGCACGTCTTCCCTCCTGATCAGTCCGTGTGAAAGGGGCCTAACTTTGTATTTGCCATCACTTTCTCTACAAGTGCAAATAAAAAAAAAAAAGTGAATCTCCCCATCCGGGACATAAACAGGAATGAAGCCTGACAGGCGTTTTTAGCACTTCCTGGCTCTATCCAAAACTAAGAAAAACATTTTGGATTTATGAGAGCCAACATGGCTTGTACTCTTATCGTCATTTTGAAATCATTCCGAATTCAATGGGAGGATCATTTGACCTGCAGTCAACCTCCTTCTGACTTGCATTTGATCTGCTTCAAGCAGGTCAAATGTCCTTTGAATTGGTATCTCAGCTGATTCAGCATTTCACCTCCAATTTTTGACAGTCTGATCAAGCATGAGTGTTGGCAAATTCGTTTCCAACAATGCCCATAGCCTATTCCAATGTGAACCGAATCTTGTGATTAGGGATGTTCAGATACCAAGTACCGTGCTTGGTACAGGTACAAGTACAAGTACAGATACTTTTCCAGCTCCAAGACTAGACTAGAGAAAAATTCATAAGTTAGGAGGCAGCTGTCATTTTAATGATCATACGGAGCTCCTGGGATTTGTACATCTCTGTTTTAATGTATGATTTTTAAAAAATAAATATATATTTGGGATGCACCGATACCAGTTTTTCAAGTACTGATACATTTTTGTTTTTTGTCATGTGACAGTTTTTCTAAAACAATACAGACTAATGATTTCAGGACAGTGGTGGAGCGCCAGGGCCCAGTCACAGCTGCAACTGCTGCAACCCTGATAGTTCTCATGAAAATGCCAAGTATCTGAACTGGTATCTGAACATCACTACTTGTGATCATCCCGACCCTTAACACCCTATCCTTTCTTTTTTTACATCCAACATTTCTGGTCTGTTTTATTTTAATAATTTTGCCTTGCTTCTTTTTTTTTTTAAGATACTACTATCGACTAGTATGGGGATGCAAAACCCACAAAACCCACTTGAAGCGAACAAAAGCCCATCGACACAGGCCGTAAAAACTTCAAAGTATATATTTTTTTTAAATAAATACATTTTTCTTAACCCTCACAGTAGAGCTACCCCGCACAGCAAGGGTTAAAAGGGTTAAGTGCTTGTTTTTGTCTAGGTTCAAAAATAGCAAAGTTATACTCACCCAATCCTCGTAGCTGGCTTATTTTTAGACCTTCCGCCTCACACCCATTCTCAGGGCCGGATTTACTCTCTCTGCTGCCCTAATGCCAGGTTCCTCAATGTGCACCCCTATATGCAGGCTGCATACAAGTGATCTCGGCGACATCTGTACATTTACCCCTGCTTGCCCAAAGCAGGGTTAAATGTAGAAAACTACCGGCCTGGTGCCCGGAACTACATGTCCCAGGTGTCGGGAGATAGGAATTCTACACCCCTGCTGCCCCTCTACTCCCTGCTGCCCCAAGGCCTGGCCTTAGTTGGCCTTGTGGGAAATCCGGCCCTGCCCATTCTGCTGCAGCAGTCTAAGATTCTGTGAGTCATCACGTTCTAAACACTGTGCACAGGTTGTGAGGACACTGAGGGACATTCATATTTACATAGTTACATAGTTTTGAGTTTGAATAAAGACACAGGTCCATCGAGTTCAACCTTTGTGTGTCTGTGTGTGTTTCTGCGTGCATGCGTGTGTGTACAGTATGAGTCCATGTGTCAGAATACCGTGCGCGGGTGTCCCCACACCGCATGCAGGTACCCACATGGGAGGACCAAATGCGTGACCCCACCAGACAATGCCTATGAGCTTATGAACGTACAGTTTATTAGACACAACTAAATCATATAAAACACAAACAACCCCACCAACACCCAGTAATCACAAACAACTAATAATAGCTCAACTAAATGCAAATATAATCACAGACAACAGGGCAAGTGAAACCTGGGGAGCAAGGCAACACAAGGGGGGCCACGGAGCGATGGTCAGGGTACAAGAGGGCACCAGGATACAGGAATCAGGTCACAGGTCAGAGGAAACAGGATACAGGAATTGGCGACAATACTGTGGCCAAATCCCCAGTTCAGGGAGGGATTAAATACCCTCCCAGGTAACACCAGGTGGTGGTTAATTGCAGAACCACCTGCAGGTGAGCCCTGGAGCTGTAGGTCCTGGTTCCAGCATCACATGCTTATGAACGTACAGTTTATTAGACACAACTAAATCATATAAAACACAAACAACCCCACCAACACCCAGTAATCACAAACAACTAATAATAGCTCAACTAAATGCAAATATAATCACAGACAACAGGGCAAGTGAAACCTGGGGAGCAAGGCAACACAAGGGGGGCCACGGAGCGATGGTCAGGGTACAAGAGGGCACCAGGATACAGGAATCAGGTCACAGGTCAGAGGAAACAGGATACAGGAATTGGCGACAATACTGTGGCCAAATCCCCAGTTCAGGGAGGGATTAAATACCCTCCCAGGTAACACCAGGTGGTGGTTAATTGCAGAACCACCTGCAGGTGAGCCCTGGAGCTGTAGGTCCTGGTTCCAGCATCACAGCACCACCTGGAGGTGCTCAAGTCCCAGACAGCCACTGACTTCCCAGAGACACCTGCAGGTGAGGACTGGAACTGCACGATCTGCTCCAGCTCCACGGTGCCACCTGGAGGTGTCCTGGTCCCTGACACCATGTGGGGTCTAGTTTTTAGGAGTACCTGCACCCCTGTATATTATGGTCCCTGAGGAAGGTATCTAAATGGTTTTTGAATGATTCAATACCCTCTGCTGATACCACTGCTTTTGGAAGAGAGTTCCAAAATGTATCCACTGAAAAGAAGCCCCTACGCCCTTTGTGGTTAAATGTTTTGTCCACCAATTTTAGGTGGTGGCCTCTAGTCTTTTTAAGAGCGTTTACAGTAACTGTAGTGGAGGAGTGGAGAGGCTGAAGGGACCGGTCTAAGTGGAAGCCGTTGCCTGGGGTCGGTTGAGTATAATTTTGTTATTTCTGAACCTAGACAAAAAACAGCAGTTAACCCTTGCAGTGCGAGGGTAGCCCCACTGCAAGAGTTAAGAAAAAATGTCCCTAGAATTCTGCTTTAAGAGCAGTCAGGTTTGTATAACCATTTATAACAGGTAAACACTGACCCTAAGCCAGACAGTCCTTCTGTTTCCCAACAACAGGCAATATAACAGGTAAAATGAAATGTTCAAGTTTCTGTTTAAACATACTCCTACCTATAATGCAGTTCTTGTTTTATTACATGAACACATTGTACCTGACAACATCACATGTTAGACGTTATAGCTTAGGGCAAGTCTTGTTCCTGGAACGAGTCTTATTTGTATACCCATATGCTTGCTGGCAGAATCCTATTAAAATGTAACTAGTGTATTCATCACGGCCAGGTGATACATAAGAAATGCACAACTGTTTCTTGTGGGGTATGTATGTTTTTTAGTTTTTTTACACAGCCAACAGATACAGTATCATTTTTTTATATCTGCTTCACCATTCTACAATAAAGAGTTCATCACATTAAATGCTAGATTATAAGTGTAAAATCACACATTATTATAGATATAGGAATCCATACCACCTCCGCATTTAGGTGATATGTAAGAATATCAATATGGGAAAATAGTAATATACATCGGAAGTATTTAAAAAAATCTAAATTTGACAACCAAATATCTTATTTCCAAAAATAGCCAATTTTGCAATTTAACTAAAGGATTATACAGGTCGGATGGTTTTTATTGTTGTTAGTGATTTGCCGTGAATGCAGGGCAGTCCCTTTAATTAGGCTATTGCCTCAGGCGGCATCTCTTTAGGTCATGTTGGGGAGGCGGCAGACAGAGTGGCATGTTTGTTGTACACTGACCAGTCTCCTGCACAATGTTTGCCAACCCTTTTCCAGCCAAAGCATCCCAGGTTGCTAAGAACCAGGTAAGGGCCACGCACATCTCCCCACCCAGCTCTAAGTAACTTGGGAAGCTTTGGCTGGTATCCCACCCACCTCCTGGCAACTTATTTTATCAATGGTTGCTAGAAGCTGGGCAAGACATCAACCAGAGCATCCCAGGTTGCTAAGAGCCAGGCAGGGAAATGCAAAGCCTGCAAAGGGCAGCATCACTCTCATGTTTGGCAGCGCTGTCTCCTCTACTCACCTCCCGCTGCTCTGATTGCATGCACCACTGCCCTCCCCCCACCGCCTCAAACAGTAAAAGGGCTAGGGAAACCACTGCATGAGTGCTCTGCATTGCCTTTTTCTGGATTGTGTGGACCTACAGCACTACTTATGTACAAAACTACTGTATAAAGTATACAATAGCCTGCATGTTGAAAACATGTTGCCCAGTGTACAAATTGCCCATTTATCAGAAAACCCTCATTTCATATTCATATATGTTATACCACTCATTGGCTTTATAGTTATACATTTTATAATGTAAATTTTAAAGCAAGTCATGTGCCACAATGTATACACCCGTCTCTCTGCCTACTGCTCTCAAAATACAAATAATAAATCAATCAAATCAATAATAATCTGCTCATTATAAAAATAACATATACGGACACAATTATAGTGCAATGAATGTGGCATTCACCAAACATTCACAGGTCATTCCTTCTCATTTAAAACACATGCACCAGGAAGATTCACCTGTAGTGAATGTCACAATAAATGCTTTATATATAGGTCCTGTAGTAAGGTATACACTATATACTGCATTTGTAGATCACCACTGACTATAAAGCAGAACTGAAGGTACATATAGACTATAGGACTTAATTCAGTTACTTTTTTAATAAAATGTATTTTTAAATGCAACATTAACCCCCCCCCCCC
>NW_017306350.1:1349597-1429188 GCF_000935625.1 Nanorana parkeri | reverse complement strand
CCCCCCCCCCCCCCCCCAGCATCCTTAAATCTTAGGCACATGAAAAGTTAAGGTAAGGCTGGATTTGCTGCATTTTTGTGCCTTCTGCTTGTTCCATTAAACGAATGGAAAGTAACAAAAAGAGCATGTAAGCACAAGTTGCAATGTATCTCAACACACGTTATAGCACATGCCAACAAGTGTTGAGTTGCATCATAATGCTTGCCAAGGTGCTTTATTACACACACTGACTTACATTGTCATTTGGTGATGTTCATTTTAACACACGTTGAAATCTGTTTTTATGTATTTCAAGAATTTCAATGGAAAGCACAACAGGTAAAAATACAAAGGTGTGACTCCAGTCTAAGGTGGTTCAGCGTAAACCAATCAGGCTTTACTGCATTACACAATCTTATCAATGTAACATTCTTAAGGTGGCCATACACTTTACAACCATCGCAAGACTTTAGTCTTGCGAAGGTTGTAAAGTAATTAAAAAAACGTACGATCTGCCCATCTTGGACAAGCAGATCGTACTCTCGATCATCGCAAGCCCGCCCCCCTGAGGGGCGGGCTTCCGATGACCGCAATGCTGAGCGGGCAGTGTGCGTGTGCGCACAGCGGCCCGTTCGGCATTTGTCTCCCGAGCACCGTTCAAAATTTTCGGCTGGTTTTCTAGCGGTCTCCCTAGACAAAAGACAGGCGACCGTACAGTAAAAACGGTTGCACGTCTTCCATACACTTTGCGATTATCGTACGATCGCGGTATCTCCCACGATTATCCTGCGATAATCGCACAGTGTATGGGCACCTTAAGCTCGACAACTGAAGGAGAGGACAAAGTGATGACTTTAGTGGGGGTGTTGATTCTACATTGTCTAATCACAGGCTATTGCAGATTGATTACTTCGCTGTGTTCATTTAAAAAGAAGTTTGGGGAGAGTAAAATATACTGCAGCTGTCCCATTCTGACTGTAACACCGAGAGCTGACTGATCATGTGACTGCTGATCAGTGATCTCTCAGTCTCTGCTCCAATCTCTCAGTCTCTGCTCCCAGCAATGAGCAGTGTTAGTCAGTCACAGCTACCTATAGGGATTCTACCTCCACTATTTGTCCTTCCAGTGTTCACTGGAGGGACCGACCAGTTAGAATTATAAATCTTCTTAGTAAGACAGTCCACACCCAGAGTTGTCCCTATAATGAGGCATGTTGCCTCAGGTGGCATCTCTTGGGGCCACGTGGGGGGGGGGGGGGGCAGCCAGAGCTGCTTGTTTGCAGTGTAAGGGCCATATACATCTCCCCACCCAAACCTGGAATGCTCTGTCCGGCGTCCCGCTCAGCTCCTGGCAACCAGTGACATCACTGCCCAGAAGCTGGGCGGGACACCAGCCAGAGGGCGGAGCCAGAGCTGGGCGGACCCCAACTCTCCGCCCCTGTTAGCGTGCAACCCCACCACTCTCCCCCAGCCTCAGGCAGCAAAAAGGCTAGGGATTCCCCATCCACATCTTTGTCATTGAATATAGCTATTTGCCTGCTCTGCAGCTTTAATTATATTCCATTGCCAGCCAATTATCTGTTTAACCACTTTCTGTTTCGAAAACATTTCTACCTAATGTGTTTGATGTCTTCTGGTATTTCTAATCATGTAGTTTTGGAAACATTTTGGTGCCCATTCTTTTGAAACATTTGAAAAGGCCGGTCTGTAAGATAAATAGAGTACAATAAAAAAAAAAAAGACAGATGGATGCTGCCATTGATATAGTATAAAGGAAATAATCCTTTTTTTTTCACCAAGCAGATTACGCAAATGAGAAAGGTGGCCGTGAAACAAAAGGCCTTTCCCTGTGAATACTGACAGCACAGCATTACAATATCTGTGAACAGCAACAAAGTTCCCATAGGGCCGACATATTTCCTGACAGATTACATCCCTCATTGTTGGTGCCTCATGTCTGAGGTAGGAACCATTGTATGCGTTATGTGATAGCTCCCAGATCACAGGTCACATGATACATGCACATCCTTAGGCTGCAGGACGGAGAGAAGCGCCTAGAAAAACAACATCAAGGATTGCTTTTGTAAGTGCGTACATACACACGACACACAGCATGCACGCACGATCACTTTGTACATACATAAATATATGTAGTTCTATCAGTCATTGGTCAGTATATCAGCAGTGCATCACACTGGTGTACTACAGCAGCTGCCACTAGGTTTGCCTTTTTAACCCTTACTTGCTAATTAATTGTCAGGATTAGTTCTCAGTAATTAAAATCTCTTCTTCTGACACTTCCTTTAGTGGCTATGACTAACTGACCTCGGGCAATAGAAAGAAATTGTAATTCCAGCCAGTTCGGAAAGGAGGGATCATATCATTGTATCCAAGCAGACTGAATATAGACTTTTACAGGAAAAGTCAATGTTTACACAAATTCTACCTAGGGATTGCTAGAGAGTTCTGACAAGAGAGTGGGAACAATAACAAGCATGCAAAAGGTAATGTTTGATGGTATAGCAAGAGAAATGGTATAGGTCCTGGTTTAAGGTGACATTAATGATCAGAGAATTAAAAAATAATGGCAAGATATTTTGAAAAATGGAAAAAGCCTCAAAAGAGAGATTGTGTGAGTGGAAAAGTGGAAAATTTGCATAGGGCAGCTTTATAAATAAACTAAGTAGTAAGCCATGCATTCATGGTTGGAGACTCTTAATGGTTGATATATCACACCTAAGAAATGGAAAAAAAAGAGTACAAAACTCTTGAAACCAATTTGGATTGACCCTACTTTGTATGTAAAAAAAAAATCAAATGATGACTCTGGTCACTGAAAGCAACAACTCAATGTTTTCTTTTCTCCAGTTTTATTAAATCAGCTCCTAGTATCACAGAGAGGAAAATGGACTTCTGGATGAACGTGATGGGTGAATGTGCAGATATTGAAGAGTGTACAGCCCGGTTAGTAACTGGAGTTGGCCAAATCCAGACAAAAAAACTGCACAAGCACAGAAGGTCAGGGAATCAAGACAACAGAACATACACAGGAGGGAAGGTGACACATTTAACACTTAGTTGCAAATCCAGGAAGGCTTTTATGATCTACGGCAGCTTGTTCCAAGGAAATCAATCAGCAATCGCTCAAGAATGGGAGCAAAGGATAGGATCGGGTCATGGAGACAGAAAACAGACAATGGCTGTCTGATGGAGACCACAGAAGAACAATTGTAAGCAAGACGGCTAAGCAGACCTCTAAAAAGAACAGAGAACTAAGTAGGATAAGAGGGTTTTTTTCCAAAGTAGCAAACTTCCTAGGAATAGGAAAATTAGAAGACTAGGCTGGCAAAAAATACCAGTCTCTTATGGAAGGAGGAACCCCTAAAGAATCTTAGGACTAAACAAACTAGATACAGGTGAGGACAACATGAACAAGCTAGGACAGGGGTGGGCAACTCCAGCCCTCCAGCTGTTGTGCAACTACAATTTCCATATGGCATTGCAAGACTGACAGTTATAGGCATGACTTGGGATTTGTAGTTAAGCAGGATCCAGGATCAGGTCCAGGCAGATCGTAGGAATAGGCAGGCAAAGCTGTTAGAAACAATATTTCCCACACAGTAAGTGGTAAAGAGACAATTCTGGCCATTATAAATAGGTTCCCTAATATTCAACCCGATCTCTAGACTAACAAAGGGAAGGTATTCTCAACAGGATGGTTATTGCAAGTCTCTGGGCAAAAAACAAGTACATCTCTACTACAGTCAATTGATAATTAAATGGCAAGAATTTAAAAAATAAAAAAATCTCTGAACCACCTCCTGACCAGCCATTGTAGTTAAAAACTAGCAATGGGAACCCACTATTCTAACAAGATGTTTATAAATATGCGTGCTTATAGCTGGTGCGCACACCAAACACGCTCCCAATGCCTGTGATCAAGCTGCCATTAGACAGCACAGATCACAGGCAAAATGTACAGAGCGAAGCAGACAAACTTTATCACAACTGGAGCAGACAAAATCTGGAGCAGTTGCGAATGGCAACCAATCAGCTTCTCTCTTTAGTTTGTTCCGCTAAGATAGGGGACTTTCAGGGGAACTCATTAAATACATACAGTATAGGTAAAATTACTAACTTAGATTTTAACAATCATAAAATGTGTACAAAATTAAACCCAAATACAACAAGGTTCGTACATAGACAACTTAAAACAGTACACCAACTTGCTTATCATGCTCATGTCCAAAATTCTAAATGATGGTATAAAACATTCTACAAGTACATTGTCTACAGTATAGTCGCATCAGTGATGGAGGAGTAACTGACTCAATGGAGGGGTGGGGGAGGGATTTATAAAAACTGGAGCAGACAAAATCTGGAGCAGTTTCCTATGGCAACCAATAAGCTTCTCTCTTTAGTTTGTTCATTTAAGCTATGAAAATGAAAAAGAGAAGCTGATTGGTTGCCGTGCACAGCTGCTCCTGATTTTGTCTGTTCCAGTGTTGATAAATTCCCCTCTCAGTCTTTTTTTCAATAATGATTTCAGATCAAACACATACATTGCCAAGAAAGTATTTCCTTACATTTTGCCCAAATACTTACAGTCATCATGTTTCTGAACAGCTGGCTCCAACTCTCTCATGTCAGCTTCCCCGAATTTCCTGTCCAGTACAAGATCACAAAGGACAGAGCAGTCTACAACAGTTTTCCATCTACTAGCTTACAGAAGAGAGGAGAAGAGAGGGGAGTGACTTGCCCTGCTGTGTCTGTGTGTTAGTGGAGACACACACATCTTACCAGCACACACAAGGGTGGCTCCATAGGACCCTGCAAGGGAAAGAAGCCACCCTAAAACAGGATATCAGAGCCAGTGCTCAGGGGACCAACTGATTCTGCAGAAAATTAACATTTGTAATCATCAAGGAGCAGCATCCATTCTAAGTGATTTCATCAGCATTTGAAAAAGCTTAAAAACATTTTGACTTAAATATCACTTTAACTCCAAATCACTTACCTTTCAAGTGTACACATACACATTTTCCCATGTTTTGCCGCATTAAAAGCAAAATACCCATTGATCCTGCCAGAAATCCAGCGAGCTCCTAACTTCCTGTTTGAGCTGATAACACTGCCTCCCCTAAACCGCACAGTTTTTAGCCCTGCCTGAGTTTTCCTCTGCTAGGCCACAGAATATCTCCCCCTTATGATCTAGACAGGAGGAGATGGGTAGGTGTATATAGTACAGAAGAAAAAACTGTGTGGGGCTGACAACACTGAATGGGATTTAAGTGCAGAAAAGGCACTAAATCCCTAAACAGGAAGCTAGCAGCACACTGGATTTCTGCCAGACTAACAGGTCATTTTCTGTCCTTGTGGTGTTTTTAAAGGAATAAAACCGTAGGGAAATGTGTATACTTCGTAGAGATGCAATGCATGGGGTTTTTTTTTTCTGCTCAGACACACTTTCAATGAGCAACCACTTGGCAATGTTTCAGCATTTATTTTCCTTCCAAATGGAAATCGGCTTTACATTTACTGGCATCTTGAAATTCAGGTTAGCAATGTATTCCAGGGTGGTTGGGAAAAAAAGAACACCCTTAAACTGTTGTTGTATCATAACTAAACACTGAAAATATTTGGGAACATCCTCACATGCTACTAAAGATCCACAAGTCTTAATGAATTTCATTATTGCACCTTCACATCCACCTCCAGGCTGTCACTTCATTGTTGCCTTTGGCCTTCTTTGCCCATTTGCTCTCCCAATTCAATCAACAACAAAGTCTTATTACTTAGATCTTTACTGTGCTTCCTTTTTTCCTCACAACAGGTTGCCAAACTTACACATTGCACAACAGTGTTACTGAAAATAGTTGGCATAGTTAAGTCTCAGTTTTCCACTGCATACTTAGGGCTTCATGTGGACCCATGTAGTCTACAACTCAATCTGGCCTACAACTAAGGTTATATTTCCAATACCCGATTTTCCTTTAAGCCACAATGACTGCACCTGTGCTATAAATGCCCTCTGGACCAATATAAATTCATTCAAACACACTTTAAAGGAGAACTATGGGGTAAGTGTTTTTCCCCATAGTTCTCCTAGGGGTCACAGGAGGACATATACTAGCGTCCTCCCGTGACCCAAAGCTCAGTATATCGCAAGCTGCAGCTCACTATATACTGAGAGCGCCGCAGCCAGGACGGATCCCGACATTACTGTCGAGATCCACCCAGCTGCGTGATTCACAGCTGGCTCTGCCTATTATTATTATTATTATACAGGATTTATATAACAGTTTGCGCAGCGCTTTACAATATAGGGCTGACATTACAATCACAATACAATTCAAGACAAGATGGTAAGGAGGGCCCTGCCCCTGAGGGCTTACAATCTAAAAGGGAGGGGGAAGTGATACATGCTGTACCCGCCCACTTCCCATCCGTTCCGCCATTCAGTGCTGGAGGATCGGAGCGGGGAGGGGAGGAATCCCTGCAGGGAGCCGTGAGTGACAGTCACAGCTCTCTGCAGGGACATGATCGAGAAGTGAGCGAGCGACGGTATGCGTTCGCTCACTTCCCAATCTATTGAGCCGACGTGTGACAGTTTCATTATCACACATCAGCTCAAACTATGAGGTTGAGTGAAAATCACTCACCTCATAGTTCTTCTTTAAGTAAACCTATAGTAAGGGAAAACAAAAACAAGTCATTGGTAGATAAATGGCCCTATAATAAGAATACAGCTAGCATTCTAACAGCCCTGCTAAAGCCTTCCAAATTTCCAGGCTAATATTGACTTATTTAAAGCAGACCTTTACCCATATCTTAAATAACAACAATTACACCTTTAGAAATGTTTAGTAATTACAATCTACAAACACATACTTCTAGATAATTGCAGGCTTTGTATTCTTTGCATACATTGTTTCTCTTTTCTTCCACTGTCTTCTGACAGTGGCCATGCTAACTAAGGGGAGGTTACTAGATCTTCCTTTACTTCCTGGAACTCTGGCACATGTGGCTAGGACATGTGACCATGCACATCATCTCACAGGAGGAAAAGGCCTTTCCCTGAGACCTCATGAGACTACAGATGAGATTTCCCAGCAATGCTCTGCTAATAATAGGCAATCCCAGTTTACATTGCGTCATTTTTCTCTTTCAAAGCAGGAAGTGAATGCTTTGCAAGTGTAAGTATGAAAATCACAGCATTTTACACCTGACATGTCTATGTTATTATTATTAATCATCATACATAGCGAGGTGCATTGGTAGAATTATTTTTTTTAAATGCTTTTAAGTAAGCATTTGCATAGATTTTGGCATCTCCTTACCAAATAAAAATGCATAGGCCTGGCAATAGTTCAGTCAGGAACAGACCATTATGCATTGCAGGAGAGGGGTGCCTACTTTCCCCATAGCCCATTTGTTGAGAAATTTTGGGAATTTTAATGTGGCTAGAGGAATACTAGTTGTGAGGATAAAGATACATTCTACAACCTTATAAAACCTGTTATCCAACAACTATGTTACCTTATTACAGTTTTCTCCACTACAGGTTTAGTTTAAAGGCACATATAGACATGAGATATCATAACCTGATTCAACCAAATTTAGCCCTGATCAGGATATTCACTTTATACCATTGGGTTGCATAGGACATCCCCAGCCAATCGTTCTTGCAGAAGCCAGAAAACACTGGGATATGTTGTATTGTTTAGACTAACTACATGATAAAGCCAAGAGAAGGTAACTCATCTGTTCTCCATGTTGTGGCCCTATGATGGGCAACCTTACTGGTCAACAGAAAGAAACAGGAGGCAGGGAGCTGTTAGGCTTGCCTTTTGACACTCCAAAAAGCATTGAAGTATATAGATTTCTGAATGTACGAACAGGCATCTTTAGGTAATATTTATTTTATCATTGACATATGAACTAACTTGTTGAATGGTCAGTCCACATATAGTCCCAGGTTTGCCACTGCTGATGCTTGCTGAATTGCTGAACGGTAGATACAACTAGCCCCCTCCCCCCCATGACTGAATAAATAAAACATAAAGAGTGACACTGTGAGCTCCCTAGCCACTGAATGTATTCCATACCTTCAGGTGTGCAGATAACCTGCTCCCCACCACATGCTGTGGTTCCTCCCACCAGCTAATACATCATTACAGTGCATAAGAGCCTTTTGGGGGCATCACTCTTACAGTGGGGGTAACAGGTGTTTAACTCACCTAAAGTCTTTAATCTGTTAGCGGCCAGAGATCAACCAAATGGAGGTGTTTCAACACGTGTGCTGCCAGAAAGCTAAGTATGTTGCCTCCTCTTACATACGTGAATGTCATTGTATATAAGTGACCCTGTGGTGACAGGGTCACTTTAAGAGAGTATATTGGCCCTGCTTCCCCAATCCCCCTGCTATCACTGCCCTAAAGGTTTTTAAAACTATCCATTTTTGACAGCAGCTTCCAATACAGCATGCAGTTCTCCTATAGAGTTTAGAGCATAGATTCCTCTGCAGAACATGCACAGGACCAGATTTATACTGCATGCCCTCAGGCAAAATTTAAAATAAAAAAATGTAAACAGTGACACGTCAAGAAGTGTGAAATACAACACACACTACGGGAGCTGCCATAATCCACTAGTGCATTTTAGTGGGTGGGCTATATTGTAAAAGGTGCTGTGGAAACCGTTGGCACTATATAAATCCTGAATAATAATAATAATAATGGACCCTGTAGCAGGAGGCGCTTCCTGCTTCACTGATCATAGAGCAGATTGGGGAATGGTCGTTCCTTAGTCCGGAGCGGACTAAGCAACGACCATTCCCCAATCTACTCTATGATCAGTGAAGCAGGAAGCGCCTCCTGCTACAGGGTCCATTATTATTATTATCATCTTGACGGCATTTGCCATGGTCCTGGCATTTGCCATGGTCCTGGCTCCCCCAGAGTAGTGGAAGAGCCTGGAAACTGTGGTGGGGGAAGGGGGCACATATAGAGTATGGTACACGTGCCCAGATCACTTGTACTCAAAAGCTCTCCCCCCTGCTCCAACAAAATAACACCAGGCTTGGTAAAATATAAAAGATAACATTGTGCCAAATAAATAGATACCAAACATGTCAAGCTTCAAAACTGCGTGCTTTGAAAGCTTATACAGGTCATCAGTAGCGTTAACCAATAATAATGGCCCTAGAGAGCCAAGAGTTGGCTTTACACATGTAAACAGCCTCTTGGCTACAATAGCAGCTGGAAGACTGCTTACAGGGGCTTGTCAGTGGCAGCAAAAGGGTTAAACTTTGTGCTACTGCACAATGTTTGCAGTAAGCTGTCTGCCTCCTCTGGTCCCCTTTATTGATACACAGAGGCCAGGGGCTGCAGACAGCTTACTGAAAACTTTGTGCAGTAGCCACAATGTTTAGCAAACATGCCACTGTGGCCACTGCCCCCCACGTGACTAAATGAGACACTGTCTAAGGCAAAAATCTCAGGTGGCCTCATTGTAGGCCCTGCATGCCCCATAGGACACTACTATCTGTTATAGGTACTTCTAGCCTTAAGAACACACCAAATTTGATACCGACAGATCAATAACAGCAACTATGAGGACCCAACCAGATTGCACTAGTAGGCAGGCAGTCGGTCTAGAACTTATTATATGAAGTAAAGTGTTACTGACAGTCAACAACATGATGTTCATGTGGCTGTGTGTAGCCCCTGGCAGCGCTGCTACACTAGACCACATCCCATGTTGGCTATGCAGAAATCTTTTTCATCTTCTAAGAAAAGCGTTGCCACTGTCTAAACATCCATGGGCCGTAGGGGATCTGACATAAAAATATATATAATATATATACACAGACTGTATCCAAAAAAATATGCAGTCATAGCTATGCAGAAATCGTCTCTAAAAACAGCCACCTTTTTGGGGGAAAAAATACTAGCCTTATGATCTCTTTCCTATTAATGACATTGGCAACAGGTCTCATTCTTTTATAATTGAAATAATAAGGGTTTGCGCTGATGTGACACCTAAATGAACACAGAATTTTATATAATGTGTAAATCTATAAACCATAAACCAAAAAGCAGGTATTGAATGTATTCTCAAATCACAGCACTAGCAAACTGATACTGGTCCCTATGCCCCAGTGATAAATAGTGATAAATGGTGTGACAGACAAACCCCCCCAAACCCCCCCCCCCCAAAAAAAAAAAACAAGTAAATGTCCAAACACCTTTTAAATAATGAAAAATGGTGTGACAGACAAACCCCCCCAAACCCCCCCCCCCCAAAAAAAAAAACAAGTAAATGTCCAAACACCTTTTGTGAAAAAAATTGTATTTTAAATTCAATCCCAGTCTTTATATAATCTTCAGAACTTTTCTCGCCATTCCATCAGTGCTAGCGAAAGTGAATCCCCACGTGCCCCTTCAGATATGGCACTCACCCTCATCAATGTGACCTAGTATAAATATACTTTGGTCATAGCAAGCAATCCACGTTGATGTTATTGCTCAGACGGCTTCTCACCACACAGATAGGATGAATGACATAAGTGTTGAAATGGTGACTCTTTCAATATTTCCTCATAAACGGGACAGTAATGGACACCATAGCATTTATTAAACAAATAATTTATAAACTAGTGCACTTACATTTAAAATAGGATACATCTGTATAAAATCTCACACAAATTGTAAGTGAAACTCTACTCAGCAGTCCAAACAGGAGTGAAACATCATAAAAACTCCGCCCGACACGCGTTTCGTCACTTCCGGACTTTTTCAAGAGCGATAGTCTGCTAAGTGACCCTCCACCTTAAATCTGCACTTTTTGTCATTTCCACAAGCATTGCCCAATCAGAGTACAGCCTCCAGCTATCCATCAAAAATATCCAACCATCCCCCTTCTGACCCCCTCCCAGACAACCCTAGGCCCAAGGCATGCCTGTGTCAGCAGCCAATATAAAGTCGGCACTGGCTTGGTTTTGGTGCTTTAGTCATGTGCATGTTGTGACTGTGCTGACCCTACTTTTGTCAGCCTCATCGCTACCTACAGCAGCACCTGTCTTCTTCCCACCACATGTGTGGACTCATGTCTGACCTGCTATTGGCTGCTTAAATGGCTTTCTCACCCTATTCCACTGCATGTAACATGATTTATATTTTAAGTCTCCATAGGCCATCTTCTGGTGTTTTTCAAATCAGCTGCAGAAGTGAGCGATCACAGAATTCATTTGTACTATAATATTATGTGTTTGTATACTGCCTGCTCAACCACTGATTTTCCAAACACATTTATAGGTAATTATGCAAAATAAAAATAAAATGTACTTAAAAATGCTTGAAGTAATTTGTTCACCCTCTTTTTCTCATGTCCATTGCATCCACTACCCTTAGGAAAGTTATTTATGTTGTAAACCAGTAAGCGACCATAGGCTCAATTTACAAAGCTAACCCACCAGGATAAGGATACTTATATTACTAAAAAAAGTGACAGTTTTTTTTCAGCTGAGCCCAATGAGATTTGAAAATGACAGTCACATGGCTAGATTACAGATCCTTATATTGATGGTAAAGCTGAACTCCAGGCCCATTTAAATATATTCCCCAATAGCCACAAAGGATGTCAATCCACTGTGTCCCCTAAATGCCTTTCCAATCCCAGTTATTTCCTTGTAAATGTAGTGGTCACATCATCACTGTGCTGCACATAGCCTGTGCAGAGAGCAGAGTTGTATCGGAGGGTCCCAACAGGCAAAGCTATTTACAAAATAATGATAACTGTACATCTCAATAAAAAAACAAAACGTTGAGAGGAAAAGTGTGACAGCCACAGCTTGCTTCCAAAGACTATATTGAAGTAGATTATTACAGGTTATCAAAGCGCTTGGCTTACGTAGCCATGATTCTCAAGTCAGTTTGAGAAACTGACATCCACAGACCAGACCTTTTCTTACCTGTAGTATTAAGCTGCAATAAAGTGTTTGGAAGCAAGCTGTAGGTGTCATTCTCCTCCTCTCTTCTCCTTTTATGCAAATGTTATTTATTATAATCATTATCCTGTTTTGTTTTGTTTTTTCTGATTTAATTTTATTTACAAAAACAAATATAGTAATTCCCTGTTTGTTCCAGTGTGGGGCAGTGGAAGCATGAGGCTCATCCAGAATCCGCATTCTCTGCCATTGAATGTAATACACAGATACTCTGTATTGTTCCAGATAAGCACGAGTAGACTACACAATGCTATGCAGACATCTCAACACACACGAGTTTATCTCAAGAATGAATAGCACTTGCCTGTGAATTGGACAGCTATTGTGCTGCTGAGAATCAGAACAAAGAACTGTGCACATAAATGCCTTTTACAGGCCATTCTGACATTCAGATGTAGCTCATGCCTTTCTTTGGCACTGATTAACATGTAGTGTCAGCATCAGCAGCCTCCAGAAAAAAACAAATCTTTTTGATTGTTGAAAGTATCCTATGAGTTACATTTTTGAAGAGACACACTTTTGCACTTTCACTTTTTTCCACTTGTAATAGAAAGCAATGTGAATATTTTGGCATCTGGTAAAGACCAATAAACTTTGTATCAGCCAAACATTTTCCACTCACATCAATTGATTTTTAAAAGCCCAATGCCATGCAGAATTACCCATACGGGTTTCGCGGAGGCACACCTCTGCGAAAAGGCCCTCACTCTCATGCAGGAGAAGCCAGAATATCAGCCAAAAGAAGTTCAGCTCCTGCTGTACTTCCTGGCTGCTCCGGCTGTAAGCACTGCAGGTCTCACAAACCTCAGCGCTACGGCCGCATCTCTGCAAACCTCAACCTATCATAAAACACACAGCCCCAGGCTCTGTTTTGTGAATGGTGAGGAGAGGGGCGGAGATGTGACTGAGTGGCCAGGAAGTACAGCGGAAGCTGGACTTCCTCCAGCATTAAAACTAAATGATTTGCAGGATATGGATGTAAGTCTGCAGGAGAGTGAGGTCCTCCAGAGGAACGAGGAGATGCCTCTTCTTGAAACTTGATGACAGTAGCCCTGCCTGATGTTGGGCTTTAATTTGAATTTTTGTGAAACCAGGTGGTGCCAACAGGGTCACGCACAAGTTGAACTGAGCTTGACTGATTCAGCAGGAATTGTCCTAATTTCAAGCTGTGCATGACGATCTTTAGTTGTAGTTTAGACCTTTTATATGTTACACACCATCCAACAACCAATAGGTGAATTGTAATACTAGAATTAAAAATACATTTAACCAGTGGAAAAGCTTTATAGGATTGACAGATGACTTGAACTGTGGAAGATCTGCATCCAGAGTGAAAATGACTAGTCACCAGTGTTGTCTGTAGCCTCCATGCAGCTTATCTTTTCCCCATTACTGACTTACCATGCCTTGTTCTGCACTGTGTATCTGTGTGGAGGCAGCCATCTTGGTAGAGCTGCTTTCATGATGATTGGTGAGGGAATATTTAAGAAGCAGCAGGGGAAGTACAGAAAGCACAGATCTGCAGAATAAATATATCAAAAGCAGGAAGAAATGTACACTGCAGATCCTCAGGTACAACATTCTATTCAGCAAGGAGAACACTGAGCACCAAAGTAGTGACCACCAGAGTAGTGACCACCAAATCCCACTTCAAATTTGCAGGGCTAGCAGTTAGAGGCAGCAGTGCTTTACTCAATCTCACATAAAAAATATAAAGCTATAAGGTTCAAGGCACAGGAAGTGGAACTCAAGGCAAAAGGCAAATCTTTCGGGGGCATCGCTTAGGCACAATCAACTATGAGACAGCAAATCTTGAGTTTTTTAGTGCAGGTTCACTTTAAGGTACAAAGCTGCTCCTTTGCCTTGTTAGTTGGAAAGGGACCTTGCCTAAACTAGAGTTAACAAGAATTACCAATAAGGAAGGTTATAAATGCACATTTTGACGCTTTTGATATGTGCATGCAATAAAACTATAGCAATCACAGAGTCAACATAAATATGTTATTCCAATGGAAGGTCTTGCACATGGACCATAGTTTCCAAGCTGTATTTGTGTGTCAATTTATGTCTTTAGAGGCAGAAAAGAGGAACGTGGACCCAGAGAAAGCCATAAAAGAAGAAGTGTTTCACTATCCCAACAGTGTTTCACTATACTAATAAGCAAGACTAGAATTTCGAAATATCCAATAGCTGGGGTATGGCTATTGTATAGTGTACAGTCTATCCATCTCTGAGCATGTCACGTTTGATCAATCAGCTGTATGCTGCCATTTTGTATATTACTTCAGCAAAATAAATGTTACATAACATGATATGTCACAATGATTGGAGGTTAATTGTTGTGTTACTGTAGAAACTACATGGCAACGTTCTCCTGGAGCAGTTCAAACTAACTAGAGGTATTTGTTAAGAAGGCATTTACGCAACCTACTTATCCATCTGGCGTCAGACATCAGTGTAATTGTGTGCCAAGTACCAATGCCAACATTTTCTCTAATTATGTATCTATAATGCCAGCAGGAAAGCCAGACTAGTATCCAGTATGCTGCAGTGAAATGTATTTCTATGTAGGTCACTGAGCATAATGGATATGATTAAGTGTATAGAAAGTCTTATTGAATGCCCAAAGTGCTTCTTATCAGTTACATTTTTGTTGTTTATTTGAGCTGGTCTCTGATTCAGTTTAAATTGTTATGATGTATATTCGTAGATCAGTGACACGGCCACTAAGCACTGGGATAGTCTGACGCAGGACAAAGACCATAACAGCTGTCTCTTTATATGAATACAATGTCCCATTTATAAAAGTGTCTTTGAAAATTAACTCTATTTTTTGCCCCACGGCAACCAATCAGATTCAGATTTTAACTTCCCAACTGTCACTGGCATTAGTTAATCTCCAAAAAAGAAATACTAATATTCAACCCAAAGAAATCCCTATTAGGCCCACTCTGCCGTTCTTATCCTGATTAGATGACCTGTACACTCTTCCTTTATTTTGAATGGTAGGGGATGTTTTTCTCCAATTCGCACAGGAACACAAGGATTGGACAGTCGAGCATTGGAAAAAAGTCATGTGGTCCGATGAATCACATTTCCAGTTGCATCATGCAGATGGCAGAGTGAGAATTTTGCGGGAACAGCATGAAAGCATTCACTCCACATGGATGAGTACAACCCTTCAAGCTAGGGAGGGCAGTGTTATGGTTTGGGGTATTTTGAGAAGTATATAATTTGTAAGATTGCTACTTATTTATGGAGGAGCTCTTATGCTGCACTGACAGTTTATGGATTAAGCAAGTGCAGATTGCTTTTTTAGGTTGATCAATCCAGGGAATACAACCAACTCCACATGACTATGCTAACATAGAATTTTCTTCACTAAACTACTGACTCATCATGATTAGTTCTTAGGAACTCAAGTAATTTCAACTTGAAAAGATATCATGATATCTCTTAGAATGTCCCGTATGAGCAACAATTAGACACTGTAAAAACAAAACACAAGTGTCTGAACACAGTTGTAAATCTAACCACACACAATGTATTGAATATTTTATGAAGTTGCACTTCGTGGGTTGTCCCAGTCTTGAAATATTTTGAAATATTTTGAAATAATTTGAGGGGAGGTGACAATGTTTAGATGTTATGTAACATAAGAAATAAACACAAGGCTCAAGCTAGGTGCAGCATGGTCTTTTACTGTTTAGAGCTCTTGCCTTAAAGCTATAGCTCCTGAGTTTACCGTCAATGCGGGTAACAACCTGCATGGAGCTTACGTTCTCCCCGTGTTAGCATAAAATTCCTCATGGTGCTATAGATTCCTCCCACAACCCAAATATATACTTTGGTAGGTTGATAACTACCTAACTGGTCCAAGCATTTGTGTATTTGTTGTTGATCAGGGGATCTTCTAGCACCCAAGGCGAGAATGCCAAAGTGTGTCACCTCTCCAAGCTTTTTTATTCAAACGAATAAACACACATTTTAAAAGTTTATGAACAAACAGTAAAATAACAGTAAAATAAAAAGCAAAAGAAAGGGGACAAGGGAGTTAGTAAAAACAAGAGTTAACTAAAATGTGTGCTAGGGTTGACTTATTAACTATACATTTTATTCTAGTCTATCTGTCCCCTTAAAAAAGGTGCCAGAATCATGTCTCTGGTACAAACCTTTTTTTTTATTATTTGGCACTAGAAAAACAAATGCAAATTTATTACATTTACATATGAACAATACAAAGATGCTAAAGACAATGGTGTTAATTGAATTAAAGTTATATAAAGTTTGAAGAAGAAACTTTTATTAACCCTTGTAGTGGGTTACAAGTTAACCCTTGTAGTGGGTTACAAATGCACTGCAATGGTTAAGCACTCGGTTTTGTCCCAGTAGATATACTCACCTGAACTGCTGAGCTGGCTCCCTGCTTCTCCTGTCTCCTCAAATACTGCAGAATTGGAATGTCTCTCAGTGTCCTCACGTCTATACACTGTGTATAGAACGTGATGATTTACGGGACCTTGGACCGCTGCAGTGAAGGAGGAGAAAGGCTCCCGGGACTGCTCTACAAACAAGTCATCTGGGAGCATCGGGTAAGTATAACTATTTTTTTTAGCACCTAGAGAAAAATGAGCAGCTAACCCTTGCAGCACATGGGTAGCCCCACTGCAATGGTTATTTAAGGTTTTGCCTGGAGTTCTTCTTTAACTAAATGTTAAAAGGGGCTAACATTTTTTTTAGAAGTTGCTTTCATTTATAAATGAATGCCTAGCAGGACCAAGTTATTAAAGTGACAGCTCAATCCTGCAGACTACACAGGAGAGCGCGGCACATTTGAGTTCACTTCTCACTTTAGCAAATCAGACCCAGGATCAATGCAGCTTATGCTAAATTAGGGCCCATAGCATCCATCTCCAAAAAACATCTATGAGAAGGACAGTGGGAGGCAAGCTTAAAGGGTGGAAGCTGAAGTTCAGGAAAACTCTGAAGTCCGCCACGACTGCTGGTCCTGCATTGTACAGGATAACTTCAGAGAACTGCGATCGGTGACTTTTGGGGGACTGGTCGTATAAACAGGAGGAAGCCTGTGGGAGCAATGAAGACAATTATTATCACCCTATTCACCACCCCATAGGCAAAACTAGTAGCTAATCACAGTGAGAGGGGGACCCACTGCTAGGGTAAACCTTTTTTTTAAGTTAAATTGCAAGTCCATTCTGTACTTTCCCAGTTGGGAATGTATAGTTAATGAATAAACTATTGAAAGGGATATTTCACTAATATTTCATTTATTATCTTAAAGAAGTACATTGTTACTGACATAATGCACACTGAAGTCTGGTGTCCATTTTTTTTTTATTGGACTTAACTTTCTTGGTGCATACTGTGTAATAATTCCTGACAGTGGAGCCTATTCATATAAGGAAGAATCATTTTCACTCGGTTGCTTTGTTCCACTCATCCATGTCAGCACCACTTCAATATTTTTCATTTACACGGACATCTATTTTTCATAGTCATGCCCTTAACTGACACATTTTCATAATGGCTTTGAAAAGCACTCTAAGAACAATAGACAGAATCCTTTCATGCTAACTGTTTTCATACCTGAATTGTCTAGAAAACTTGCTTTTCAAGTTCTTCAGATATTGTACTTGTCATTTTTATAAGCAACCCCTTGTTCAGAATACCTTTTAAAATACCAGGTGTGTCACAGCTAAGGTTGTGAAATACATTTAAATAACAAAAGTGTATTTTTCCTATCCCTTGAAAAATTTGAGTCCACAGAGTACCTCTGTTGAAGGGAATTTACTTGGCAGAAGTGATCTGCTGCTCTGCTATAGCGCAAAGTATGTATGATTAAAGTTCAACTCCAGCCATTTTTTTTAAGCTGCACTCAAGGAATTCACAAAATGACTAAATATGGTGCCCATCCTTCCCTGCCAATTTTGTCTAGGGAATGATATAAGACTATAAGATAGAATATGACTTACTTTATCCCGCAGTCCCATAGGAGCCAGGGATCCAGTCCTGTTTTCTTCAGATCTGGGATGTGGGTGGGCACTCGCTTACTATCACCATTGGACCCTGGCTTAAGATAAGTAATACTCTGTTCTTACTTATCCCCTAGAAATGAGCTTTAGATTCTGCATTAGCTGGGTGGGGGCATATTTAATAATTTGATTACTGCATAGAGTTAAAGTGACATTAAAGTCATTCCCCCCCCCCCTTCCCCCAATGTTAATTAAAGCACTTACCCTAAATGATGTCTCTTAATCCGATCTTCCTCTTCTTTCCTGTCCTTTTCATCTGCCCCTCCAGCGCTGGGTGCGGGTCTCCGATACAGCGCTGACTCCTCTGTCCTTGCTGGCACTTCCTGTCCCACGGTGTCTGCATGCGGGTGCACGCGTCGATAGACTTACCTTTGCGTCTCTCCTCGTCTCCCGGCCGAAAATCCGAACTGCGCATGCGCCCGCCCCAAGGTGCTTTGCGGCCGCCCGAGCAGTTTGGATTTTCGGACGGGAGCGTGCGGAGAAGACAGGGGTAAGTTTAAACCGCTTTTAAAGCGGTTTGTTTTTGCTAGCAGTAGATATATGCAAAAAAGAACAGAGGGTTTAGAAACCCTTTATGCTGGCCATACACATTCAAAATCATGTCAGGACATTCAATAATGCCATCAGACTTGTAGAATGTCCTAAATTTCATTTGATTTTAATATTTCATTTTGGAATGAATTGAGTTTGCTGAAGGAAAACGCATACACTATTAGAAAAATTTCCAGTCCTACTCACTACGTCACTAAGGTCGAAAACAATCATAGATTTGACCCCACTATTACAGCATCAGAGCATTCCCCCATGACATTCACAGTCAATAAAAACTTGTGGACATAAAAAAATGTGTGACCCTGCTTAATATTATTATTATTTCTTTTTTTTTACATACTAAAAATAAAATATAACAAATTTAAAAAAACAGCTAAAAATATAAAGTGATATAAGTTGTTTATTACACAATGACAAAATTAATATTGCCTGTAGTTATTTCTCTTATATACAAGGCCTATAGAAGTTCACCACTTTTTGATTTCAATGAACACAGTGATCTGTGAAGAACTATCACCTGATGTTTTTCACACTGAAGAGTAAGCAGCTGTTGACGCAGTTATGGGAAATGAAACATTTCTCAACAGTCGAGATAAACCACAATAAATACAACACAGATTACTGGGTAGTAAATTCCGTGCTGTGTCCTATTTTGAAACAGGGATGATGCAGACTAAGGCCGTGGTTAACTCCCTGCAGACAAAATTCTTAAAGTAGAAATGTTTCTGAAAGACTGACGCTTTATTGCTGCGTAGACATGTCTCGGCGAGGTGTACCATGATTCAATTTACTGTAAAAGTTCAGCTTCTCTGATTTTGTGGCTGGGACAGGAGGGTGTGAGGCATCGTTCTGTACTGCTGTGGTCACCACATAATCAGTAGCTCTAGGTTTCGAGCTTGATTTTCTCTCACTTGCCACTTGAGACTGGGCAGACTGAACCTCTGTGAGCCCTACGCTATTCTTGGGAGCTCCAATTTCTGCACTTTTGCTTGGTTGACTCCCATTGGCCATTTTAACTCACCTTGGGCTACCTTCACATAGAGATCTTCTGCTCTTTCTCTCCGTGACACATTTTATATCTGAATACAGGAGAGGGAAGTGAAAGGCATGGGGGGCAAAATACAGATACAAAGAGATCCGTTGTTCTCTATGCAATAATGTTCTCTATGCAATAATGTATCTCCTGTCCCCTCTGTGCTATCATAAATACACATGACTGAGCAGAATTTGCTCTCCATTAAATTAAAATAAAATTCCACAAAGGTGTTCTAGTTTTTTTGGAAGGACATTGGTATGGTAGATCACTTTTTAGTTTTTCATGTTTCAAAGACGACAGCAGTCAGTCTGGCAGGCTTTTCTGGTCAAGATGTCTACCACTTTCTGCTGAAGGACTTACTCATGAGGTAAAGATCTAGTGTCAGGTGGCACCATTGTGCAGGCAGCAGAGGGAAGGTGTCCACATTCTCTGGCTCTAAATTTTAGCAGAGAATCTTGCCACTGTGTTATATGAGCTTCCTATTTGTTTATGGTTCACATCTGTTCGTCTGTGAAATTCTGAAAAGGAAATGATTTGACTCACACTCTCCTGTCCCTAAGAACTACTAAGGACTAAATAGAACCCTTATTAAAAAATTAGAATGAAAAATACATATTTTAAATGAAAGGATTTTAATTGCACCACTCTGTTAAAAGGTAAAGGTGAATTCCAGGAAGATATAAAACATGCAAATTAATGTAGTATGGTAATAGAACCTTAAAAAAGGGTTGGGCTGAGGGTAAGGCAGAAGAGGCAGCTGCCTTGAGTGCATAAGCAGGGGAGGGGTATAAAAAGAGCAGGACCTGCAACCTATGCTGCAGAAGTAGTTCATAGTTCATGGTGGGTGGGGGGTGTCACACTTTGGCCTTTTCACCTTGGGGATTAAAGGATGTTAAAGTGAAAAGTTATGTTAAAGTGCAAGGAGCATGCTGATGGGCAGAGAGAACAGAGTGGCAGATTGATGATTTTCCTTTCACTCTCCAGTCACAGGCTGGGGAATGGACAAGACCTGTAAGCATTACATAACTGCAGCAAAGAGAAATCTGGTCTCCTGCCCTGCCAGGCAGGGCTGTGTTGTGTGGAAGATCTGTGTAAATCTGAAGACTGGATGAAAAAAAACACAAATTCTTTGGTAGGTAAAACAGATTTTATTGCTCTCTCTAACCCCGTTGGGGAGATATGCCCTCACTTCCAGTGTCAGGGACAATGTTGTCACCAGAACAGTAAGTAAGGGGAATGTCCAACAGGCACACAAGCTGCCATAAAAACACTTGTAGCACCCTGTAAGCAGGAGTGCTTAGTTAAATTTATTGTTGTCAGATTGTATTCAGTCTGATCCTGATCTATGTTCATTTGGTTTCCCCTAAGCAATATGTTATTGTTTGCATCTGCCTGCTGCTGGGTGTAGCCTTACCACAGAGCACAGCAACCAATAAGAGATTATTATGAATATCTTTGTCTCCCTGGCCAATCACTAGGAGGTCTATGGCCAGTGGTGCATGCTGGGAGAGGACATAAATATTTTGGGAGGACAATGCGAGATTCTCTTTTCCCCCAGGGCCCTGCCTGGGTGAAGGCTGCTACTGACTGTCCGATTTGGCTAAGCCTAAAGCCTAGGGACTAGCCATGTGCTTGCACTGAGGCATGAGTCTGGGGGGTGGCTACTACTGATACAAAGGATGATGATGATTGATGACTTCTGATTCAAGTACTGCTTAGCCAGGTGCTCTAAAAATAGATTGCCACATTTGGCTTAAAGGTCCTAGTCTGTGGAGGCAGCGGTTACTTTGCTCTAACACTTAAAGGAATCTACACCAATCTAGATTTTCCTAGCTCTCTCCCTGAAGTTCTACAATAAAGTTCCTTCAGCATCATATCTACAGTCTGGATCTCACCTTTATCGGTTGCCACAGAATTGTAGTAAGTGCTATTGGGGCAGCCAGGTTGCTAAAGATCCCTAGACAGGCTATGGGGGACCCATTCGTCCATCGGTTCCTTCGGGGGTTAGCCCTACACACTCTTTAGAAGAGCAGGGATAGGTAAAAACCCACTGTTTATGATGTTTTATTGCTGCCTGTATCCCCAATGGAGATTGTCCCCTACTTTCTATCCTATTGTCACTATGGCTAGAAGGTCTCTGCGATGAAACCTCAGGCTGCATAAACCCTGACAGTGGTTATAACCCTTCCCTACAAACTCCCAAAAATGTTTGGCTTGAGTTACACTTTAAAGGAACCCTGTCATGTAATAAATGTGAGCATCTCCTCCCAAAAAAAGCTAGTTGCCCAGCTGTTGTGTTGATCATTTTAGGGCTCAGTCACACTAGATGCAGTGCGTTCTCTGCAGCAGCGATTTTTGGTTGCACTCTATGAAAGCAGAGACAAATAATTAATCATTATCACATCCACAGTGACGCGGTTATATGCTAGTAACTGCAGCTTTCTGCTACAGTATTGTAATTTTTATGCAAAATGTGTAGTAGATTAAATGTCCTTACCCATGCTTTTAAAGATTGTGATCATTTTGAAAGGGCTTTACAGTAATATTAAACTCTAAAACTTTTTTTCTATACTGAATCCGGATCAAACAAATATACATTGCCCAGCAAAGTATTTATTTACATTTTTGCCCAAGCCCTTACAGTCACCATGTTTCTGAACAGCGCTCCATCTCTTTCAGCTTGGCTTCCTTGAACATCTTGTCTAGCACAAGATCACAAGGAACAGCACAGTCTGCAGCAGCCATCCATATACTAGTTTGGACAAGGCAGGAAGGGGTACAGAGGAGCAGGGAGAAGAGGAGTGGATTGACTTAAATGACCATGACCTGATTGTACCCTCTTATGTCTCCAATAGAAGACAACCTTCCCTTGCTACATACTTCCAGCAATCTTAGGCTTCCAGGCCAGGTAAACATGACTAATGCAGGTTTATTTATTAAGGCAAAGAGCAATATGCAAAGTGCAGTAATCCACAGTAACTACTTAGAAATGACAGGTGAAATCTGGTTGCTATTGGTTAGAGAACTTTGCATATCATCCTTGTCATTCACTGGCTTATTAAACAATTTGAGAGCCTCCATATGTAGGGTTGCCACCCGTCCGGTTTTCAACCGGACAGTCCGGGTTTGGCGTCTTGTGTACGGGTGTCCAGCCAGCGGGCACCCGTACACAAGACACTCTGCTGACACCGGCACTTTAAATTTTCTCGCAGATGCGGCTGCGAGGTCCTTGGTAAGTGCGATCCACGGCAGCCGCATCTGCCTGAAACCGGATCTTCCTCTGAGCTGCGGGCAGCCTGTGTCTGTTTACAGGTGCCCGCAGCTCAGAGGAAGAGTCGGGTGGCAAATCGGCAGCAGCAATGCAGCGTCAGCCTGCAGAGACTCCCTGGAGGGCAGAGCACAGGATTCCAATACAGCAGCAATGGACGGCTGGCCCCGCCCACTAAGGGGATGCTGCCGGGATGAAGTCACATGGGTGATAGCCACGCCCCCTAGAGTGACAAGCCAACACACAGGAGATCCCAGGGTGCTGACAACTCTGCAGCGTTGTGGTATGTATACTGAAGAAATTCAAAACTTAAATGTCATCATCTGAGGACACATACACCTGTAGCACTTATTTATGTATAAATAAGTGTGTCTGCAGTGTATATTCGTGTAGATGGGGTCAGGGGTCATTAATAAGTAATGTGATTTAAAGAGACCCTGTCACCTCATGCATATCTCAAAACTTTAAAAAAAATGTTTTTGAATAAAGTAGGTGAGGGATAAAAATATTTATTGGTGTTTTTTGCCATTCTGCATCCCACTCGAGACTTCTCTTTGCTTCCTGTCATGTAAACATAACAGGAAGTGAGAGCAAATGTCTCCAAAGCATGCCTCCCAAATTTATATAGAGGGATACTGGCACCAGGTGCTGGAACAGGCAACCCTCTTCCCTAGGTGCTGAGACATTGGGAAAACTGTCCTGGGGATTGGTTGAAATGCACTGGCGAAACTACAAGGGTCGCACCGGTCGCAATTGTGGGGGGCTGGGGGAATGCTGGTAATATTCTGCAGTGCTGACTTTTAGTATAATGTATTGCTGGGACTTGTAGTCCTGCATGGCTGGTGGTATTCTGCATTGGTGTATGCTGATTATACAGCAATGCAGAATAGCACCAACTATGTAGGACTACAAGTCCCAGCAATACATTATAATGGGGCGGATGCTGGTGGTATTCTGTATAGCTGACTTATTATAATGTATTGCTGGGACTTGTAGTCCCGCATAGCTGGTGGTATTCTGTATTGATGTATGATGACGATACTGGGCATTTTCACGAGTACTCATACTAATGCCCCGATACTAAGCGCAGACACCGGTGTTCTGTCGGGAACGCCAACGTAGTCGAATTTGCCGACCTCAGCATCTACACTTGCGCGCAGACCAGTATTATCGAGGAAACGCATTTATTTACAAAGTTTTTTGTTTAAATCGTTAATTGTGACCGTTAATAATATTCCATCCATCATTCACTGCCATGGACGGCATATTATTGACGGTCAAAATTAACAATTAGAAACAAATACTTTGTAAATAAATGCCGGTTTCCTCGTTAATCCCGTCTGTACATAAGCGCAGATACTGGGTCAGCGTTCTCGACAGAACACCGGCACTAAAATTTTAAACAAGAGGCTGCCCGAGGTCCCGCACTTGCTGGGGACCTCGGCAGCCTTCCTGTTAACCACGCGGTGCCATGGCGGTTGGGGGGCCCTTCATGGTTTCTTACACCGGGGCCCTGAAGGTTCTAGTTACGCCTCTTGAAATCCCAGGACAGTCTGGCAGAAATCAGGATGGTTTGGTGGTATGCCAAAGTGAGGTAAATCTTGCCATTCCGTGTCCCATTCAAAAGATTTCTCCTAACTTCCTGCAGGAACAATAGGAAGTGAGAGCAAATGGGCGCGGTTTAAGGGTAGGGTTGCCACCAGTCTGGTTTTGGAGTCTTGTGTCCGGGTGTCCAGCCAGTGGGCACCCGGACACAAGACACTCAGTGCCGACACCGGCATTTTACATTTTCTGACAGATGCGTCTGTGGAGGTCTTTAGGAAGTGCAATCTCGGGCAGCCACATCTGCCTAAACCCGGATCTTTCTCTGAGCTGCCGGCAGCCTGTGTCTGTTTACAGGTGCCCGCAGCTCAGAGGAAGGGCCGGGTTTTAGGCAGATTCGGCTGCCTAAGATCGTGCTTGCCGAGGACCCCCACAGACGCATCTGTCATTGCCTTCTCCTCCTCCAGCTCCCTGACATCGTGCTGCCCACCTGTGGACCCCTGGTGAGACAGCATAGCCCATTTAGCCCACCACGAGAGCCCGCACAACCCACCAGGCCACGTGGAGACATCAGTGCGTCAACACAGAGTATGTAGCTTCATATTATTTTGTATTGCTGTATAATGTATTGCTGGGATTTGTAGTCCTCTCTAGCTGGTCTCGTCACTCCCTCCCCTGGCTGCCTCTCCTCTATATTAAAAAAAAAAAATTGCCGCGTGCGGCGCTAGAGTGTTCGGGTTTCACTTGAAGAAAAGGTGGCAACCCTATCCATATGGCCGTCATTACAATGTGCAAATCTGTCAATCTGACACAACTATAACTACATTTTATGAAAATGTCAGCTTCCAAAGCATGGTGTTACGTGGCTGTTTTTTGGGCTGTCAAAAACAAGTGTTGAAATCACTTGAAGTATAAACACATAGTATGCGAGAAATTAAGATAATGAGAAAATGACGTGCCCACCCCCTGTTCCCTGGGCCTCTGAGCATAACAAAAGCAGCAGTGTCTTTTGCTGGTGGCCCTATAGAGAAGATTACTTCAAATCTGTTGGAGCTGGAGTGAGTGGACAGTAGCACGGCATGGCAGCTGTAAAATGAATCTGTGATGGAGTCAGTGAGACCCCACCTGGCTTTTCAACTGTTCCTGTGACGTCAGTAGTTAACTGTTTAGTGCGGTCATCATAAGATAAATAATCAATGTGCTGAGTAAGCTTGTTCAGCTGGGCCGCATTCATGATACTTCCATCTAAACTCCTTGGCTGCGACATGTTCACATGCATTTTCAGATAAATATTCCACATTTGCAATCTGACAGCAAATCACCAGATTCCAAAATGCAATTTCTAACATATTAAATCTGGTTTGGAGAAAAGTCAGGCATAGGTGTGGCTCATTTTAATGTTACCTATTTCAGCGCTCTTGCACTTTTAAATTCTGGGTATACAGCAGTGTTTGCTACCCTTCCAGTTAAACGCCTCCCTGCTTCTGACAGACCCCCTGCATCCCCCTCATACGCAGTGGCAGAATCCTTGTATTCCTCTTCTTTACAGTTAACTCCAGCAGCATGTCTATCCTTTGTGGTATCAGCACTGGAACTCACTACCCATCGTTGTGCTCCAATGTTAGAATTCCTGTTCCATTGAAGGCACTTCAGCGAAAATCATAAAATCATGTTTTGACATTTAATGGGGTACATTTATCAAGCAAATTGATGACACAATCAGATACAAATGAGGTTAATTTTAATTCAGGAAATTATATGCCACCCCTACATCTAAAATTCTGTGAAAAAAAAAAAAAATTCCAGTAGCAGTAGTCAGGAGTAGTGATGAGGCGGGGCTTGGTCCAAAACTAGTTTGCCTGAGTTCATCCAAGCTTGCTCAGAACTCTGACCACCACCCCCAACTCCGGAACCAATCAGTTGAAGGAAGTCACATTCCACACCCTGCAGCTATACATCACAAAGGGGCAGGGTATGCCCTCGGTACAACAGCCACCGCTGATTAGGATGGGAGGAGGGCATGGCTTGATA
Source organism: Nanorana parkeri (assembly GCF_000935625.1). Taxonomy (NCBI): domain Eukaryota; kingdom Metazoa; phylum Chordata; class Amphibia; order Anura; family Dicroglossidae; genus Nanorana; species Nanorana parkeri. Next base: position 1,402,717 of record NW_017306350.1, on the reverse strand, counting down.
TTCAGGGTTCGCACCAAGCCCAGCCTCCTCTTTAGTCAGGAGCAAAAGGTCCTATGTGCGAATAGGTTCCTGCTATTTAGTCATTAGGTCTCTTTCCCTTGTAGATCCCACAACAGGTTTACTTTAAACTGGAACACTGTGCAAAACGTTTTTCATAGGTTGAGATTGAGATGGGAAGGCTTAGAACTTCTGTCAAGTTTTTTTGCTGTCTGTACCTCGTTGTCCGTTGGACTGGATTCTTCTCACCTTCTGAAAGAAGGAACAGAAACAGGAACCAGTCTCCAGATCTCACTTGGGCCCCTTTCATGTCCATAAGGTCTTTTGCAGTGCGTACGGTGCATTGTGTTAATGTGGACCTTCCCCTCTTCCACATAAAAAGCCACAAATGATATACACAGTATTTTTTTTAAACTATTACACATATATCATCATGCCATATTGATCCTATCTTACCAAATTTTCACTGGATCTGCTCCTCCTGTGCCCCACTTCCTCAGCACCATTTTTAACAATAACATAATTTATGGCCGACTCTTCTTCCTTGATTGCTCACTGATGCCGTGTGGCATTATTTCACATATGTGCAGTCCAAAATATGGTGCGGTTTGTTGAGTCTAAGGAAAGCAAAAAAAATGCCAGGAAAATTCGCAAGTGTTCACAAAATCTCATGAGATCTTATGGTGTATACACAAGATTTCCTTGATAGACACTTGTGATATACCTTGTCCCAGGAGGCAGCTGTTAAGCCCTGGCTATGCCACCAGTGCCTCTAGGGACCAGGAGGTGTGATCTAATTAAATGTGAGAAACAGCAAAATGACTTTTTCACACAACATAGCAGATGATTTGATATCACCATCATGCAACACTGTTTTTGACTGAGGGAAAAGGTCCACTTTAAGGCAGCCCATTGATTTGAACAGCCTGCTAATGCACCACAATGGACCAGAAAAGACATCTGCATTTTTTATGGATGCAACAAACCACAGCGCAGGGTAGTATGTTACACTGCATAACACTACATCTCTTTGGATGCTGCAAGGCAGGTGTCTCAAAGGTGCATTCTATTAGTGCATATGGGTGCCATTCAAAATGGATGGCACCACAACGCACTAGTATGTGCATGGTAGATTACTGCAACACATAGGTGTGAACGCAGCCTTCATGGTGGAGTCTAGATTTGCATGTCATGTCATTACATTTCATATACATACACCTCTGCATTTACTGATTGTTCTGACATGATGCATTGCTTCATTATATGCTCCGCCTGAATTGCCCAGGGTTAAGAGCACATTTATAGAGGATAAACTAAAGCAATCAGCAGGGTTCTACTCAAAAGAATAGCTAACCTCCACAATACATCTTATAAACATACATTGAATAGAACAGCTGCTTTGTATTACAGCACAGAGTATTTAGAGACCTCACTACTGATTACAAGTATAGAGTTACCTTGGAGTGCTCTGTGAACTCTATCTCAACACTTCACTGTGTCTGCACCAGAGACTAATAACTCAGTATAATAAGACATGACTGTACCAAAAGAATGTAAATGCCAAAAAGAGCAAACAAAATGTCAAATGTCACATTAATAACAATTTGCATCTTATTTCTAATGAAATGCAAGACAGACAGAACAATTTGCATGCTCCTTTTCAGCTCATACAGGAGGAGAATAACAAAAACATTGTTCAGCTGCTACTGTATCACAATCTGCAATAGAGCCTCTATTTACCCACCCACGGCCCTGGTCACACATGTAATGGCCTCCAAATGCAGTCCCACTCAGCTGTGGAATATAAAAGATGGAAAGTGAACAACATCCAAGACCGAAGGTTGGCATACGGCAACAAATCATGTTCCTAAATGATACATTGTATGCAGCACATGATAATGAAATATTAGATGTTATCAGCATGGTAAATATTGCTCTGAATGATGATATATGTTATAAGCTGCAAGCAATGGGAGCATTAGTCTGCTCTCAAGCAACTTCGAGTCTGGCCTAAAAATTGTGTGCAGCGTATCTGTATCCACATTTACCATAGATCGATGTACATGTGCTCAATGCTCACAATACAGTTTCACCTAATGAAGGGTCTTTTAGCTTGTAGAATGTTGACTTCTGATAGGCTCCATGCACAATGGCGGCAACCTTCACCGTCCTCTAAAAAGTGACCAACAGTGAATCTCTTTTCAGAGGTTGGTGGGGCAGCAGCTGCCCAGTGTTCAGGAGGCTTAATGCGGATTTCGTACTGCAATACTATATCACAGTCCTATTTTTTGCAGGTCCCGCTTGTCAAACATGACCATTGGGACTTGTATGTTTATTTTATGCTGCAGATACAGCATTGTTTGGCTGCAGCACTGACATTGCAGCAAGCGACCGGGGGTGGTGGTTGGTAAAACCTAAGATCAACCGCCTGCTTTCAGCTTTCCCCTGCCGCCCGTGTGAAGAAGGCTTTATAGCGAAGCTAAATTCAATCCTTTAAACATAATAAATACAGGTTACAATATTTATAGTTATAATAGTATAATACAAACCAAACCCAAATGAAAAAAAAAATTAGAGAGAAAGTATGGGAGCATTCGGGGCTCATTAGCCAACCCTCTGCCTCATTACTCATGGCCGATGCTAGACTCTGTCCTTGCACCAAAGCCACAGTTGAAGTAGAACTAAAGCCATAACTTTTTTTAATTTCGGATAGAGTAAGGAAAGGCCCCCTTACTCTAACCCCTCCCCCCTCCCCGCCCCCATCCCATCAGCTTGTATACTGTATATTTATTTAATTTTTAGATTTCCCTTTATTCCCTGTCTGATAAACACAACAGGAACTTAAAGGACCAGGAACAGGAATTTAAAGGGAATCCCTCCAAAGTAAAGGAATGTGAGTCAGTGCCCCGATTGGAAGATTTCCCATCTAGTCCTCTTCTGATGATAACTCAAAATTTGGGATCTTCTTTTACTTTTACTTTGAGTAATAACAGTCACCATGTCATTAGAGAGGGTGAATCTCCCTAACGAAGACACAGACAGCAATAAAAACCAGACAGGTCTTCTAATTCCTCTTTACTCTATCCAAAACTAAAAAAATGTTGACTTCAGTTGCACTTTAACGAACAGACTCTCCACAAACTGATAAGCTTCAACAATTATGTCACCTACTAAGTTATATGAGTTTTATCATTGTGCAAATAGAAACTGGAATGTGCTGTTAGGGGCTTTCTCGTTTGTGTACAGAGCTGGCTTTTTGGCCTGTACAAGAGCATACAAAGAAAAAAGGAGACCGCTGTCTGTTATTTGAGCTGCAGAGTGACTTGTCTTCAGCCGCTGCACCCCACCTGTACTGAGTTCTGCTGCTGGATTTACCCTAAAGTGTCCAGAGGTGACAAGACAAAAATATAACTGAAAAAACAAACTCATACTGTGAGAGCACCTTCAGTCTTTGCCGTTCAATTAACCAGGCCTCAAAATTTCCACTCGCCCCCTCGCAATTGGCGAGTGAAAATTGTGTGGGGGCGAGTGAAATGTCATCGAGGGGGTGCGCCGCCAGCAGGACCAGGGATGGGACACTACCGCCGCAGTGATTGATCGCTTCTGTTCTCTCTTCTCCTCCTCTATAGCTGCAGCTATAGAGTGGCTGAGGAGGAGAAGAGAGAACAGAAGCGAGCGATCGCCGCTGCGGTAGTGTTCCATCCCTGGTCCTGCTGGCGGCGCACCCGCCCGATGACATTCAGTTCAGCTGTCTTCCCTTCTGCTGTCTTCTGCAGGTTCCTCCGCCCACCTCAGCTGTCATATGCTGGGGGGAAGACTGCAGAGACACTGTTGGCCCGGTCACAAAGTTATGCAGCGGGGAAAAGAAAGTTTTATCTCGGTACATGGAGGATCTCTGTACCGCACCCCCCACCACCACCATCACCACCACCACCAGGAGAAAGAAGAGGGCACCTGAATACCATCAGCTAAGTGCAATGTAAATCCCTTTTTTTCTTCCTTACACCGCTGAGTTCTGCACTGTGCATCACACTGACCTCTGTATTGTGCGTCACACTGACCTCTACTGTGCATCACACTGACCTCTGTACTGTGCGTTACACTACTGACCTCTGTACTGTGCGTCACACTGACCTCGGTACTGTGTGTTACACTGACCTCTGTACTGTGCGTCACACTATTGACCTCTGTACTGTGCGTCACACTGACCTCTGTACTGTGTGTTACATTACTGACCTCTGTACTGTGCGTCACACTGGCCTCTGTACTATGAATCACACTGACCTGTACTGTGCGTTACATTACTGACCTCTGTACTGCTGACCTCTGTACTGTGCATTACATCACTGACCTCTGTACGGTGTGTTACATTACTGACCTCTGTACTGCTGACCTCTGTACTGTGCATTACATTACTGACATCTGTACTGTGCATTACATTACTGACCTTGTACTGTGAGTCATACTGCTAACCTCTGCACTCTGTGTTACATTACTCACCTCTGTACTGCTGACCTCTGTACTGTGTGTCACACCACTGGCCTCTGCACTCTGCGTTGTTACTGATTTCTGTACTGTGTGTAACACAGCTGGCCTCTGTATTCGGCATTGCACCACTGACTTATGTACTGTGTGTTGTTACTGATCTTTGTACTCTGCGTTACACCGCTGACCTGCCGGAGTTAAGGCCGGGGCAGGATAGGGGTTAGGTGGGGCAACTGGTGGCGAGTAACTTTTAAGGCCTGGCTAGTAGCTCAGTACTTGACATTTTGAGCCCTGAATTAACATATCTGTGTTTCCTATGTTTCTCAACACACATGCCATGCGGTGTGTTGCAGAGGGTGGCTACTTTTGTTCCCATGATCCCTGTGGGTCTTGTAAAGTAGTTACCGCTCCAAGCTTGCTCCCGTGATGGACTACAATCTCAATACAAATTAGTAAACTAAATGTGAGCTTTGGTTTTTTTGTAGGAAGGGTTGGTCTTCGACAGATGTGTGCAAATAATACCCAAAATTTTTATATTTTACAGCTTACCATTCTTGGATGTGGTTGCTGCATTAGTTTTTTTTCTTAATTTTTACCTGGCGATCCTGCCAGTAACACAATTCCTCTCCTATGATGACAGCACTTGCTCATCTAACTGTATCTATGGAAAAGCAATGTTGTCAACCTAGGCTGAATTCCTAATTTGAACTATACATAGCTTCCCCTTTACGTATCACCATCACTTAGAGGGGAGTTGTTTTACAGTTTAAAGAAGGTAGGTCGAAAGGCTGATACCATTGTTTCAAGTCAGTGTGCAGAGAGCTACAAGCATACTGGATTCCTGTCAGGATCAAAAATAATTTTTCTGTACTTGCAGAAAGTGCACTTAGCCTGAAAAAGAAAAAGAATGCAGCCAACACTTCTAAGGATTGGTAAACTGCAATATATAACATTTAGATTTTTGGATTTAGATACACTTTAAGTGTACATTAGAAGGGGGCAGTGTTAGGGATAGGGTTACAAAGTGAGAAAGTTAGTGTTATGATTACAAGGTGGAGTTAGTGTTAACGTCAGTGTTAGGTTTATAGGGAAGGATAATGTGAGAGTTAGGGCCCATTGACACCATACTGCACATATTGCAGCATGATGCATTCAGCAGACCATTCAAAATGAATGTATATACACTGCCTGTCCAAATAAAAAGTCACACATTCTAATATTTCATTGGACCATCTTTAGCTTTTTATTATGTCACGCATCCGCTGTGGCATCGTTTCAATGAACTTATGTCACAACATTTATTTCCAAAGTTGCAATAATTTTTTACCAAGATCTTGTAGTGATGATGGGAGAATCGGACCATGGTGTAAAGTCTTCTCCAGCACATCCCAAAGATTCTTAATGGGGTTAAGGTCTGGACTCTGTGGTGGCCAATCCATGTGCGAAAATGATGTCTCTTGCTCCCAGGGCCACTCTTTCACAATCTGAGCCAGATGAATCCTGGCATTGTCATCTTGGAAGGTGTTGTGCCATCAGGGAAGAAAAACATCAGTTGACAGAACAACCTGGTCATTCAGTATATTCAGGTAGGCAGCTGACCTCATTTTGGGATGGGATGGGATATAACGTTGCTGAACCTAGATCTATTATCCAATGGAAGGCTCTGACCTATTTGCTTAGCTAAATCCAGACGGTGACCTTTTTTGGGGGGCAGGCAGTGTAAATAATTGGCATGAGTTTGCAATATGTGGTTCTGCATGATTCTGAAGGGCAATACTGCACATGTTACTTTATAAATTGTATTTGAACAAATTCAACTTATAAGTATCATATCCTGTTATGACCTACATTGCTACCTATTTATTACACTGTATTTCTGGATAGTCACACATTGTCTCTTCCTTCCATTTTTTATCATACAAATCAGATTTTCGTATATCAGTTTAAACTCTGGGAGTCATGCCTTGAGCTGTGCTCAGAGCAGACAGACTCTGCAGTTTCAATCAGCACAACATAATTTTCCTTTGTGTGTTTTTACAGTTTTCTAAAGCCTTGATTTGTGATCTGTTGTGCAGGACAGCTATATATTTTACAGATAATGATGATAATTCCAAACTACCATAGCAAGTAAGCTGAAAATAGCTTCTCGTGTTCAGGAGATGTAGATCTATTTGTTATTGTAGCATGCAGACCATTCACATCAGATCATTCAATGTGGGGCATGGAACACATGCCTTTTATTGTCAAGGTTTTCCTGGAAAGTAAGAGAGACTTGCTATTTTTCTGTTACAGGAGGATAACACTGAAGTTTTTTTTAGGTTTTTTTTCATAACGGGATCTAGCTTTCTAGAGAAAGCATATTTGGAATGCAAATATATTCTCCATGATAGCAGACCAATTTTAAAGCAAATTGTGCATTAACCTACTTACAGTAAACGTTTCTACAGATACATTTTTATGCTATTTTCTGGATTCCTTATATTTATGGCTTTCTTATATACTTCATTGATGATGTTCACTAATAAAGTAAAAAAAAAAAAATGTATTGTGTAAAATGAAATATTTTTAGTTTTGCTGCCAGTATATGGTGAACTCCAATCAGAACAGCAAATTATAGAAAGATCAAAAACAGTTAAAGCCTATCTGCAGATAAAACAAAACTCTCCATGCAGCGTGCCTTCCCTGCACTGCAAGGGTAAGTGCTCCTTTTTCTGTAGGGGGATTCTTTGAAGCAGTTTACTTACCTGATCCCCGCTCTAAAACCAGAGCCTGCAGCCTTTTCCACCTTCTGCTCCGGGGGTTGGAGGCCCGCTGGGGTCATCATGTCTAATGCATTATAGGTTTAGGACTAGGGATATCCCGATACCACTTTTTCAAGACCAAGTACAAGTACAAGTACTTCCCCTCAGGTACTTGCTGATGCCAATTACCGATACTTTTTCTTAAAAGGACATGTGACATTTTTTTCTAAAACAATACAGACTAATAATTTTAGGGCAGTTTCTCATCAGGGCTGCATACAGATGTCACCATGGCTGAATAGAGATCTCACCAGAGCTAAATACAGATCTCCCCAGGCTGCATTCAGAATCTAGACGCCGCCTGGTGACATCTGGACGCAGCCTGGTGACATCTCATCAGGCCTACATCCAGATCTCACCAGGGCTGCGTCCAGATCTCACCAGGGCTGCGTCCAGATCTCACCAGGGCTGCGTCCAGATCTCACCAGGGCTGCGTCTAGATCTCGCCAGGCTGCGTCTAGATGTCACCAGCTGCGTCTAGATGTCGCCAGCTTCGTCCAGATCTCACCAGCTGCGTCCAGATCTCACCAGGCTGCATCCAGATGTCACCAGGGCTGCCTATTGGGTCTCTCCAGCGCTGCTTATTGCGTCTCTCCACAGGCCCACCCAGCATCCCCAACCCCCTCCAACCCCTCCGAGCGCTTCTTCCTGGACTTTTGGGCTCACTACAGGCGCGTAGTGAGCCGAACAAACTGGGTGCCGGTCATGTGCCCGCTCCGAGGCTGTTTTCAAGGTGTAGAGCTGCCTCAAGCAGTGCCTGCACCTTGAATCAGGAGAAACAAGTACTCGTGAAAATGCCCTGTATCGGTCCCGATACTAGTATCGGTATCGGGACATCCCTAGTGAGGACCCCTGAGGGACATTTCACAGCCAATGCAGAGCGGAGATAGGTGAGCTCTGACCGCAGGAGGAGCAGGGATCAGGTAAGTAAAACTGCTTTAAAGAATTCTCCTAGACAAATTGTGCATTTAACTCTTGCAGTGCGGGGGTAGCCCCGCTGCAAGGTGATTTGTTTTTTGCATCTGGAGATAGGCTTTAAATTTGTGAAATAGACCTGATTATACCAAGAGAGTAGGCTACACACCCGCACCTCTTTTTCCTATCAGAGATGGAACCACCGCTTTTATGTATATCAAGCTTCAGTAGGCATGCATGTAAATATAAGGTTTATTTATAAATATTTGACGCTGGATTTCAAATGTCAGTTTTTGTATGTACTCTGATTGAATGTGTGTGGGTTCTATTTTGGCGGCTATTTGTCAAACTCATAGTAAAGTCAGAAAACTGCTAATTTAAAGTCAGTTATATCAAGGCTAGTAGGCAAGGGATTGTCAAACAAAAGGCATGGAGTGCTGGGTGCAGCAATGGAAGACATGTGCCATTGCTAAAAAAAACAATTCAAATACCATACAGTGGGGAGAGGGACCTCCTTGAAATACAAATTCAAAGGCCACATGAGAAATACACTGATCCGTTCAATGACATGCTTGGGAGATGCCTTTAACCCTTTCACTGCAACTGATGTGTGTCATACATTGGTAGCAGCACAGGCCTTTAAACCGACTGTTGGTTTTCTGGTGGAAGTAATTTGAGTGGCTGTAAGATGGAAAATGCCATCCTCACCTGACTACCCCTGCCATATATCCCAGGCTCTGCTGTCCTTCCTGCAGGCCCCCAGATGGGCATGGCAGGTGTCAGAAGGTGAACACAGGGAGATAAAGGAACATCCATTCACTAATCTCCTCTTCGGTGAATGTACCTGGAAGCGATGAGCATTTCATCCTTTTAAGTTTCAGTGATGTCATTCCGTGGCTACTGTAACCAAAAATAAAGCTAATCAATCATGATCTTTGCTTGTTTAGCTTCAGTGGAGTGCAGGGCAGACACTGGGGGTCTAAGAGTCCCGCTCCCCAAAGGGATTCTCCCTTCTCCAATCCTCCAAAGCTGACTGGAGGGACGGACGGGGGAGAGGGCGGGCATAGCTGGTTCTGCCTCTAGATAGGCAGAGCCTGCTATCAATCAGCCACCGGGGTGGATCTCAACAGTAGTGGGTCGCGGCTGTGGCGCACTCAGCATATAGTGGCAATAGCTTGCTATATACTGAGTTTTGGGTCATGGGAGGACATATGTCCTCTCCTGATCCCAAAGAGAACTATGGGACAAAGGTTACCCATAGTTCTCCTTTAAAAAAAAGAGTCCTTTTTTTGTAGTACCACACTGCATTGTGTTAAAAGTTTAATAAAATGTTAAAACAGCGTGCACATAACATTCAAAACCACAACCCTACTTTCGCTGAACCCCTCCCATCCCCATATCCTTAGTAATCCCAAAATATTCCAAATATAAACTTTAGGTATGTATATGGTAGAAACTGGCCAGTGTTAGGACAGTAAGCGAGCACTTGAATACTAGGCAGGAATTAGGAGGAGCTGTGTAGTGTGGACTTTTTTCAAGGTATCTGCTGCCAACAGCACCATTGTGGTCTGCAGTCTCTGCCTCCAGAGTATCAGCTGTGGTTAGCGTGCCGGCTATTCGGGTACCACATGCATGAGGAAACACATTACTATGCACCAAATAGCTGGGTGAGAACAGCACCTCAGTAAGACAAGTCTTCAGTAAAAGACACATCCTCCTCGTTACTCAAGGGCACATTGCAGACTCTTTTCGAGTCTGCTACTGTGCACCATTTTCCTCCTTCTCCTTCTTTTCAAAGGGCGCATCGCAACCACTTCCTTTTAGAGTTCTGCTAATTCAACCTTTTCCTTTTCTACTTTTTCAAATACGCATAGCAGCCATTTTATGTTTAGGCTGCAAATTCACCCTTTTCCTACACCTACTCCTCAAGGGTGCATAGCAAACCTTTTTTAGGGATTATTTTGTTTTAAAGTAGTATTAAACTCTCAAACTTTTTTTCAATAAATCCAGCTCAAACCGATGTACATTGCCCAGCAAAGTATTTCTTTACATTTTTGCCCAACCACTTACAGTAATTATGTTTCCGAACAGCTGACTCCAACTCTCTCAGCTCAGCTTCCCTGAACTTCTTGTTGAGTACAAGATCACAAGGGACAGCCCAGTCTCCAGCAGCCATCCATCTACTAGCTGGAAGAATGTTGAAAGAAGGAGAGAGGAAGGAGGAGAGTGGAGAAGAGGAATTTCTTGCCATGATGTGTCTGTGTGTTTGTGGAGACAGCTTACTAGCACACACAAAGGTGGCTCCATAAGACCCTGCATGGAAAACGAGCCACCTTGAAACAGAATACCAGGACCAGTGCTCAGAAGACCAGCTGATTCTGCAGGAAACTAAAACTTTTAAATATTAAGAAGCAGCATTTATTGTAAGTGATTTCATCAGCTTTTGAAGTATCTTAAAAACCTTTGACTTTAGTATCACGCAACCTAGAGGTAAAAGGAAAAGAAGCATGAGCCCTAATGTATGATAGTGCTGAGGAACATGTAGGCTGGCGTAGGTCCCTACACAGTAACAAGAACAACGTGTAACAAGACACTTCATTTAGAGCAGTACATAAAAGAAAAGTGATGCACTATGGGGAACTAGGATGTGTGTAGTTTAGATTTGAGAAAACCTAGTGATTAAAAAGAAACATAGGCCCTAATATATGAAAGTGCTGCATGACATGTCATTCATGCCTGTAGGGAACTCCTTCCTACACTTCATGCATCTGCTAGCCTCCCTTCTCTTCCTTCTTTCACCCCTGTGTATGCTTAGAGGATCACTATACATACTGGCCAAGGGCTATGAATTGAAAAAAACATAGCAGCACAAATTCTTACATTCAATGGACATGGGGTTACATGTAGGATCAGAAAAAGCCAAGTATCTTTTATCTAAAGAAAATAGAATTGACCCAGCCATTCTCATTTATATTTTCTATATACTCGGGATAACATGCAGTACTTGTCCCTCCAAATGTTATTTTGCCCTGACCATAGGCTGCGGGCTCTGTAGACTGGTAGTGCGACCCTTCTTTGTTTAGCACACACACAAGCAGGAAGAAACTAAAGGAGAAGCAGGGAGAGGTGATTGTTGGAAAGCTTTAGAAGGCCTTCTTTAGCAGTAGCAAAGTACAACAGGTCACTTGCTAATTACACGTATTGCAAACTTTTCTTCCTATCCCTGCCCCTTTTAAGTCCTATAGTACATCTTGGCCTGGGTAGCTTACAGTACACTCTTATACTGCCCATCCTGTCCTACAACTAGCCATACACTCATAGAATTCTACGTGTAGACTGACCAACAGAAATCTAACAGATTCCTCCATCCATGCTAAACAGCATGGATGAATGAATCCTCTCTGTCGGGCTATTGTATTCTGACAGTGGATGTAGCTGATTGGCTGCAGTCACTGTTCCACCAACAACCGTCCACTTAGCTACTTCAACTGCGCAGTGCTGGCAGGGTCACACACAGCTTGCATTTCGGACTAATCAGCAGGACTTGGCCGAAATGTGAACAGCTTAAAGTGGTAGTAAACCGCTGTGTGCTAGTTGGGGTTTTTGCCATAATGTGCAGTTATGTAAAGCATACTTGTACATTATGGCACACTTACCTTACAAGTGTGCCCTTCTCCAGTGCTGTGCAATGCATCTTCTTTCTCCTGCTCGGTGCCGTGCCGCCATCATCTCCGCTGCCACTACTTTGTGGTTCCCAGACCTTATCTTTAGTGGTCACTAATGATGTAACTCCTGCACATGCACACAGGAGTTACATCCTCCCTGACATTAGGCCATTTCACAACATCTTAGAGATGCCGTGAATGAGCTGAGAGTGAACACTGTACGGCGCATGTGCCGTACAATGTACACAATACACGGAAAATTTAAAAAATGCTAGAGGAAAAAGAAAGAAGTATTTTTGGCACATCCCTTCTGACAAAATCCCTACCTGCTGGCAATTTTTTTGTTTGCTTCACTTTGGCTTTATCTTTTTACTAGTCGGGAGATCCGCTTGTACATTATCTGACCTGCCAGTGATCACCCTCTCACAATTCATTGTCCTTCCTTTAGCAACATGTCCCGACACATCTGCCCTGAGCTATTTAGCTCTGTCTCTGACAGGAATGTGTGGCCCATCTACTCTTATACAGTATTCAGAATAGGTTAGTGAGATGTTTCTTTAAGACTCCCATTGGCATAGATAAGTGATAATTTAGAGAGTATTTATTGTAAGTACATGGTAATATGTAAGTTGTGTTACAGATACTTTACAGCATTCATAATCATATACTGTATTTCCTAATATTTGTGCATGTAATAGACGCTGTGCTAGGTTCACGGGTTCATCCTGTTAGCATTATCATTCAACAGTACAGGACAACGCATTAGGAGGAAATATGAAAGCTAGACAGCATAAACTAGAATTCCACCCAAAATGTTTTTTTGTTAGATTTCCACTTTTGAGTTAACACCTATATTTGTTATATATACCCATTCACGTTGCATAATGTAAAACAATGCCGCTTACATTTTAAGTGCTTCATACTCGCGTAAAAACCTACCCAGCTTCCCCCCTATATAATGTTAAGGGGGGGCAGTGGGAAGTTATGTTTACTCTAATTAACTCTGTCTGTACTGTGCTGACAGATTCTATTATCTAGGTTTGGACAGTTTGTCCTAACAAAGGGTTAAACACTTAGAAGCTTTGTATGTTAATAAGAGGAAGCTCAGTCTGTCCTTCTGCTTGTCCCTCTACTTTCACTTTCAAACTGTTCAGAGTGGAAATACACTTTAAGTGGAGAATGGTTTAATCACTTTCAGATTGTCTTTGCTGTCTGTCTCCATGCTCCGAAAATTTAGCCCTTACTGAATGGGGCAGGAGATAAAGTGAAGAAAACCCCGGGATGTACAAATACATCAACTCAGCAGAAGTCCAATCTATTCCCTCCTTGTTAGGATGATTCCCTAACTTCCAGTCCAGATCACCTCACAGGAACTAAGGAACTAAAAACCTGACAGATGATCTAACCCTTCCCCGTTCCAGATTTCTTAAAAGGAACTGGTTAGACATGTGTGATATCCAAATTAAAATTTCGGATGAATATTGGCATATTCGGACATTACATTCGTATGCATCCGGAAGAAAGAAATAACGAATCCAATCATATCCGAATTTTTAATTACTACATTTTCAGATGCATTTATGTCGTTCAACGTTATAAATACATAAAAAAACAAAAAAAACAGGGTGCGTTCCCTTCCCAATTCATACCAGTGCCTTTATGTCTGGTAGGAACATTTTGGGGAACCCTAACGCCCCAAAAAAAAGAAAGCGTGGGATCCCCTAAAATCCCTTACCAGACGCTTGATCCGAGCAGCAGCCTGGCAGAGCAGGAAACGGGGGAGGACGAGTGTGCGCACCCCGCTCCTGCGCCATACCAGGCCTCATGCCCTCAACATGGGGAGGGTGCTTTGCCAGGGGGGGTGAGGACAAGGGCCTCTTCCCAACAACCCTTGCCTGGTGTTCTGCTTATTTGCATTCCGTGGCATTTATATTCCGTGACAGCTCTCGGTCCCCTAATGGAATGTACACAAATGGGTTAAACAAGTCCTGTGATGTCACAACTCGCTTCGCCCCTTTGTTGACATTCGGGAGCAGAGCTGTCATTTTGCAGCTGGTGCTCATTGGGATCGGATGGGTCAGCGGGATTTTTTTCTTTCGGCGAGTCAGCAGCCATCGTCCATCGTGATTGACGTGGATCTACATTGCTGGACGACATAAATGACGTGTGGATCACATTAATGGACATTTTTTTTTTTATAAAGGACTTGTCAAAAACTGTTGTGGTTTGTTTTGTGTGTTTATTAACAATTTTACTGTATTCGGTGAATCAGTAGAGGTAGCAACTATCCCTTACTCATGCACGAGCGGGGCAGCATCTGGGTGCCCCCGTGTTGAAAGGGGGCACCCAGATTCCTATAAGCCCCCTTGCCTACAGACTCCCACACCCACAGGGCCAGGGATGTAGGAAAGAAGCCCTTGTCCTCATCGACAAAGGGACAAGGTGCTTCGCACCCTCCTCCTGTTGAAGGTATGCTGCCTGGTATGATGCGGGGGGGGTGCACGATCGTCCACCCGCCTTTGGGATGCAATCTCCAGGTGCTCTCGAAACATTACCACCCAGGAGGCGGCCTATAAGGTGCTCTCCAGGTGGTATCTCGTGCCCTCATGCCTCTGTCACCTTCACCCGACCTGCTCTAAAATATGCTTCAGAGGATGCCAGGCCGTGGGGGACGTGATGCACATCTGGTGGACGTGCCCATTTGTGGCCAGATTCTGGTCTAAGATCCATCTTCAATATATCATTACCAAAGGACCCCTGGCAAGCCCTCCTCCATGTTAAAATTCCACAATTCACACGGCCCCAATGGCAATTGGCCAATTACATATTTTTAGCGGCTAAACAAATCTCCCACCCCCCCACCCCCCCAACAGCCAAAACTTCTCTTTCATAAGCGACCTCATACTATAATGTGTCTCAGCGACAACCAGCATTGTCTTCTGCCCCCTGCCCCTCCCTGACCCCCCCACACCCTATTGGTTATGTTTATTGTTAAATGACGCCTAATGTACAGGCGACACGTTACTCCCTTACACAGCTGTAACTATGCGATATTTGCATGTCTTGTATTCCTAAAAAACCCAATAAAACATATTGAAGAAGAAACTTGCAGGGCTGTTCGCAGGGGGATGACGAGGTTGGGGAGTGGGGGAGGCGGACAATCTGGGCAAAAATAGCTAATTTGGAAAAATTCAGCTAACTTTTCAGTTCAGCTATGTTGTCTGGGATTGTTCGCTTTCCCCTGCCTTCTCCGATTCTTTACCTTTTTGCGAATGGTCTTGTTAGTGTACTATTCTACATAATAAAAAAAAAAGTATAAAACAATGTCAAATGCATATGCCATTTTAACGTGTATGTAAAGCCTGAATCTGCTTTTTATGTTTGAATTTGTTGCAAAGTTTGTAACCCGTAGAGCTTGACAGCACTGTCCTTTCATACAGGCTGACAATGCAAAGGATCTGCCCTAAAATTAGCAGCAGCATTGGTATCTGATAGACCTGTTAGGTAGTCCAACAGCCAAATATATAGGCACACAGAGCAGGCTGACAATGCTGATGCTAATCGGGAGGCAGCAGTTTGGGGGATGATTTATAACACATTCACGTAAAACAGGTTGTTGCAGCCTAACAACATTAAGGGACTCATTATGCATTAATTAATTAATGCATTGATGCCACTAGATGGAGCCGAGCAGCATCAGAATTTCCAATGCTCCTCGGTTCCATCTAGTGGCAGTAAAGTGCATCGAACGTCATTCGCACAGCTATATGCTGTGCAAATGCATTATAAATAAGCCCCTTAGTGTTGTCAGTCTGCAACAGGAAGTGCTAATACTAGCCGGATCTCCAGGTAAGAAATAGGTTCACAAATACTTTTTTTGCTTTAGAAAACTGTATACAGTGGCAAATGATGCCATACATACTGAAAAATAGATTTACATACACTTTAAGTTATACTGTACTGGCAAATCTAGGCAAGTGAAGGTTTTTAATGTTACATTCAAAAAAGCAAAAGCCTTAAAGCTGCATCTGCTCTAAGCCCTATAGTAAATTCAAGCCCCAGCAAGAGGCCGTGTGACTAATATGCAATTCATGCCAGTTCCTTCTTACATAACCGATCTGCACACACTGATATAACAGATGGATGACACAATAAACACACCAAGAGATAACAACATAAAACTGTTAATGTAAGTTTATAGAAAAATGTGTCACTTTTACAATGTGATGCATTATCTAGTGTTGCCTAGATGGTGCAAAACTAATTTTTAACCTTTGCAAAATGTGGTTTAGGGTCATTGTGTGATGCCATATGTCTAAATTGGTACAGCTATAGGGACCATATGTTTGCAGCTGCTTCTGGCCTAGATTGTTGCTCTCCTTGCTGGCACAATATGCAGAAGCGGGCCAGTAAAAATCATAGGAAGCACACAAAATGCATGAAGATTCTGAATTTTCATGATGCCTTTCACCAACATCACCATGATGATGTCACACGAACTGTAAGCATGATTACATCATCATGCTCGGCCCCTCCTCTACTCGGAACTGGTGTTCTGAACTTTACCAGCATGCAAAAAGGCCTACGTAAATCTTGAAGTTTGTTAGTTAATGTGCACTAGACGTAAGCCTTGAAAGAACCCAACAGGATAAATATGTTTGAAAGATGTTATTATTGAGTTGTTTTGCAGGGTAAAGACTCCTGGGTTGTCATCCTTCATTACATTCATTACTATATATATAGCAGATGTTGTGACACTTGATTAATTGCATGCTTGGTCCAGGCAAGTGATGTACAAAGTAATGATGAAGATCAAAGTTTGTACCTTCAAAAACTCATGAACATTGGTAGATCCTATAGTTCTATCCTGATGCAGTGGAGTCCCTAGAGTTTTATCCACCTGAGGTGGGTGGGAAGGGGTTGGGGTGTTGGGTTGCTGGTGGTGCCTGGTCTGGGGAAGGGGGGGGTGGAGGGAGGGAAGCTGATGGTTACCTCTCTCCGGTGTCTCGCCCAGCTCATTGACGTTACTGGTTGCCAGGAGCTCAAAGAGACGCTCTTAGCAACCTGGGGCGCTCTGGCTGGAAAGGGAGTGGCATGGGGGGAACCTGCCGCCCTCCCATGTGACCCAAAGAGATAGTGTCTGAGGCTCTAAGGCTGCCTCATTATAGGATGCTCTGTCCTGATGGGCTCCCTTTATGGGTTTCATGAAGGATTCATGGCACAACTGGACTGTGGAAAATATCTTGCTTTTCCTCCCGTTACCCTAAGGAGAACTATGGGGAAAAACACTGACCCCATAGTTCTCCATTAAATGCCACAGGATAAAGCTATTATGCATTTCATGCTTACAAGCGCTCTTTGACGAAGCAGTTGAAGGTGTGAAGCTTGTAAGAGATGTAAAAAGGCCACCGTCTTTGATTCTATAGCTCCCACTGCATACCATGTACAGTAACTTCTTGAAGATTTAGAAGAATCCTATACACTTCCTTCATTAGGATGACAACGGTCTGCCTGAACCAGCAAATTCACTGTAGTGTTGTCAAACTTGCAGCTGCTACACTGCTAGTGACTACAGTGGTTTGTGATGATACATCAAGTGGCTGCTGGAACAACAAACCTCTTGTTCATTCAGTGTCTGGTCATACCTAGCTCCACTTACTGGGTTATTGATGGATAGCATGTGTTCATGAGTGATGTAGTTTCTGCATTAGTTTGCATGGCATAGAGAAATGATGTCTGCCGCCCCGAGGCCGGGCCTCGGTGGCCTTGTGGGAAATCCGGGCCTGTGTGCAAGTCAGTGTTAATTTAGTCAACTAAAATGTTTCTCATAGTTTTCGTCAGCTGCATGCTTTCAGTGTTGAAAAACTAAATGAAAACAACAGTTAAAAAAAGTTATTAGGACTAAAACTATGATGAAAATACATTGCAATTTTCTCTACTGGAGATTTAGTTGACAAAACTAAACTAAAAATAAAACAATTTAGATGACTAAAATGCAACTAAAACTAAAATACGACTAAAACTAAAATGGCATTTAGTTTAAGTGTTATTTTAGTCATCTGAATTGTTTTAGTTTTAGTATAGTTTTGTCAACTAAATCTCCAGCTGACGAAAACTATGAGGAAAGGTTTTAGTGGACTAAATTAACACTAGTGCAAGCGCTATTCAGTCACTCCCACCTTGCCTAGCACTATTTTTTTCTGACATACTTGCATTTGCTGACTGGTTAATGAAATTCAACAAGGGGCAGCAAGTGGGTACTTATTCATTTAAAAGAAAAAAATAAGCCTTTTCATGGACCTTAAAGGAACAGGTTAAGGGTTAAGTTGACAGCAGAGGGTGTGGGAGAATAGTTGGGTGCTCATTTTAAGGTTTAGGCTAATTGTTTTAAAGTTTATTTAGGGAAAGACTAAGTGTTAAGAGAGGGTTGAGTGCTAGGGGTGCTTTACTGCAGGGTTCTACTATTAGGGGTGCTGCACATTTTCTTAGCTGCTGGAGCTTTGTGCTAAAAATCTCCATGGTCAGACTCCAGGAGATCATACGTATCAGTCATCCTACCAGTGTATCTTTAAATGTTCCAATACTTAGTCAGTTTATGTCCGTTCAGTTAACATCCATTTTTTTAATAAAAATATATATATGATATAAATATAACAAATAAAATATATAAAAATAAAAGACCCCTTTCACAGGGCGGTCCAATCAGGTCCGCCTGTCAGTTTTTCAGACAGGCCCAATGCTGGTCTATGGGCAGCCGGGTCTTAAGCCCCGTTCACATTGAGCGATTTATCGTGCGGTAATTCCCGCGATATCGCGGCAAATTACCGCGCGATATCGCGCTTCAATGCATTTCAATGGGGCAAAGGGTCCTGCTGTCGCGGGTCGTGTGTCGCTACAGCAGGACCCTTTTTGGAGCGGATTTAGCCGCGATTCAAGCTTGCTCAATGCAAGCTTGAACGCGATATCGCGCGGCAAATCTCGCGATGTCGCGCAATATGCAAATCACGCAACAGACGCGCGATTTGCATATCGCGCAGTGGGAACGGGGCCTAAATGGACGTGTCCGTTTGCACCCGGTTACCCCAACTCCAGCCAGGTCCAAAAAAACAAATAGAACATTGTTCCATTACGTCGGACATGATTGTGCTGGATCGGGGGTAATCTGATGTAAACGGACAAATGTCCATTTACATCCGATTCCCTATAGCTTCACATGGGGTCCTGTCATTTCAGTTTTTTCCTCCATCGAAAGATGTCACAGCAGAGTGTGTACCACTGATCCCCTCCTGATCAGCCCGTGTGAAAGGGGCCTAACTGAATGTAACTGCAATGAAGACGGATGTATAAACTCAGTTCAATTGCATAAAAAGCTGATGAACACTGAATCAGTTTTCACCAGCTTTTTATGCAACTGGAATGATGACACTTGTATAATGCCCCTTTCACACGGGCTGATCAGTATGGATCCTCTCCTGATCACAGCAGTATGGAGCGGATGTCACATCCGTGACCGTACAGTTTTTTCCTCCATTGTGCGTTGGAAACTGCCGGACCCCATGGTGGTCTATGGGTAATCTGATGTAAACAGACATGTGTCCGTTTACATCAGATTACCCCCGATCTGGCATGATCCGCTCCGGTGGAATGGATCTCTGATCTGTCTGTTTTTCCGAACCCAGCCAGAGGTGGGGGTAACCGGGTGTAAACTAGTGATATCCACTCTGTACTGCTCTGATCAGGAGGGGATTCATGCATGGATCCTCTCCTGATCAGCAAGTGTAAAAGGCGCCTAAGGGTGGAATGTTTTATGGCCACTCAAATTCTATGTTTCGCATTGTGCTGAATAATTCCTCTGGGCACTGTCAGGTCACAGTGTACATCAAAGTGCTGAGATAGGAGGGCGCTTTTCCATTTATGTAGGCATTAACTCCTTAACTAACAAATTATTATTGGTGTGCAGAAAAAATATAAATATAATATTAAAAAGCACACACTAACTACTTCCACTCCAGTGCAAAACACTATAAACAAGTATAGATGTAATATATATGTACAAAAAACTTACAGTGTTCATAAAATATTACAGTTTCCTAATATACACAATGGACGAAAAACAATAATGAAAGACCATACTGTTGCTCCTTATTTGTTTGGCTATAAAAATCTTACACTGGAAAAATGTGGTTCACTTAGTGATTCTTCTGTTCTCCTTCAGTGATATGTGCCTTCACATTTGTTTGGGCCTTCAACCCTAAATATAGACTTCTGAGCCCCAAGTCAACCTAAGCTATTTGTTGCGCATTTCCCTAAGCATGACAACATTCATCATGAAGATTACCATTATATTTAATGGTGAAAGTTCACACCAGAGCATTGTGCTACAGCAGAGCTTTTTTTTGGGTGGGGCAGACCCCATAAACTTGAATTGGAGCGCCTGAGAATGTGTGATGCAAGTGTAATAGCGTGGCCAATGCATAAAATGGAGAATTTGGGAGTGTCCATGCTGGATGTATAGGCTTTTATTCGCCTGGCGAGGGCCTGAAATAACCTCTATGACCCTAATGATGCCCATTATAAGGAACGTAGCAGGTAGTAGAGAGCCATGGAGGAAATTTGGCATGGCGTTGTCCCAGATTGGGAGCTCTGATAGCACAAATGAACACCACAACACCAGACAGAAAAAACAGGAAGCAGATTCAAGAACGATGGCATATGATGTCATGATATTGCCTTCCAAAGGCCAAAACAAAAACAGATGAAAAACACTTCAAATCATGCGTTCTAATGTCCAAAAAGGCACACAACAAGTTTCAAAACTGCCTGAAAACTCTCACAGGTATGAGGTGTGAATGGGGGCTAATATATCGAAAGTTTCACAAGCTTGTTAATAAATCTATCCCCTTACACACTCATCTCCGACCTGTCCTAGCAGACAATGTTTCTCTTTCTGGCTTAGGAAACATTAACAAAGTATCAAAGTAGGACAGATACTTTGTGGGAACACAGAGATGGGGTGCAGTGCAGAAGAAATACAGTTAACAACCAATCGGCGATTAGTCTCCATGCGAATTTCAACTGTTAAAGGAGAACTATGGGGACAGGGGTTTTCCCCATAGTTCTCCTTAGGATAATGGGAGGACACAAACTAGCGTCCTCCCGTCACCCTAAGCTCAGTATACCGCAAGCTACAGCTCACGGTATACTGAGACTCCGGTTGCTCTGGCTGTGGCGTCTCAGTATACCGCGAGCTGTAGCTCGCGGTATACTGAGCTTAGGGTAACGGGAGGACGCTAGTTTGTGTCCTCCCGTTACCCTAAGGAGAACTATGGGGGAAAACACTGACCCCATAGTTCTCCTTTAAGCAGTCAAAATAATGCATACTGTACTATAACAATGTATCTATGACATCAGGGTTAGGGTTTCTGGCTTCTGACAGTACCACTGAACATGTTTAAATGACACCCTGTACATTGAAACAAAAGGTTTCTGTCACTTGCCACTACCTCATATGGTTATTTTGGCCTGTATTTAAGGGATCTCTTTACATTTCCCTAGCAGATCAGTCAGTCCATTACAGTCTAACAGTGATCACAAATCACTATACTGTAGCTCGTTCCTATAAAACAAATTGCATTTAAACCTCATTAGGTATTTGATGTAGCAGCATCTCCTATGATGTTGTAAGGAGTAAGAGGTACAGACAAGGAGAATTATACAAGTAATATGAATACATAAAAAACATTCCAAATTACAGCAAGGCATCTGCATCAATAACAGGATAGAATACAAGTGTACAATACACAATGCCAGTGTTCAAGCATTCTTTATAGCTGTATCTAGGATATAGCTATAGGAGGTGCAGAGAGTACAACACCCCCTGGGTCCATTAGATCCTAAGATCAATAGGAGTGTTCAACTAGTCGCTATAGTCATATCTAAGAGAGGGGAAGGTAACCTCAGCACTCCAGTTGAGGTGGAACCACAAATCCTATCATGCAAGTCTTGCAATGTCTAATGGGATTTGTAGTCCCATAACAGCTGGAGTGCTGAAGTTGCCAACCCCTGATATAGGACATAAATAAACAGGGTGCAGTGTTTACAACAGCCCCTTGGCCTATTAGGTCCTAAGATCCCTCTGAGTGTTCTAGAATCCTTTATAGTTATTGTTGTATCTAGGCTATAGCTATAGGGGGTGCAGAGTATACAACAGTCCCTGGGTCCATTAGATCCTAAGATCAATAGAAGTATTTAAGTAGCTGTTATATAGTTATATATACAAATCCTATCATGCCACTGCCTCCTGGGACCCATATCTGTGGCAATTAGAGTCTTGCAATGCCTCAAAGGAAATGTAGTCCCACAAAGCTAGAGTGGTGAGGTTGCCTACCCCTAATCTAGGATATAGCTTTAAGGAGTGCAAGAGTGCTTCTGGTCCCATCCGATCTTGAGATTATTATGAGTATGCTTTATAGTTGTATCAAGGATTTAGATGTGGGGGTTGCAGAAAGTACAACAGCCCCTGGTCCATTAGATCCTAAGATCAATATCAGTGTTCAAATATTATTTATATTTGTATCTAGGATATACAGTAGCTATTGGGGGTGCAGAGAGTACAACAGCCCCTGGACCTATTAGATCCTAAGAGCTTATCCTTACTTCCTTTCCCCATATATATATATACAGTATATATTACAAACATGCCTTTTCCTTTAATTATCTACTATCTTAGCATATTGTAGGGTTGTTGAAAAATAATGAACTAATCTATGTTATTGAAGGGCATAAAGGATCTATTAAAAGGTTTGGTCAAGGTACATGGCCATTAATCACATGGAGCACCATTTTTTGTTTACATAACTGGACTCACACATCACATTGACAGCCATAAATAAATCTGCACTGAGAGAAAGATAGAGCCTGCCACTGCAGACCTTCTGAAAATGTTAGTTGCCTGGCATGAATACTTTCTGTGACACTGACCCAGAACAAGCTTGTAGATGAGGAAGTCAGAATGATGACAGAGCTAGCCATGGGCTCGATGTTCGAGTCGAGCGTGAGTTCGGCTCAAACATATGCAGTTCATGTTTATTTATTTATTTTGTCGAGTCGTCATCGTGGACAACGCTGGACATCGTCATTGACCCTGGATTACGTCGGTAGATCCATTTTTGGTTTTGTTTTTTTAAATCAAGTCTTTTGTTTTGTTTCAAATAAAGGATTTTCTCAAGAGTCTGGCCTCTTTTTTACAATTTGATTTAACCCTTTAGTGAATGGGTAGGGGTACCCTCCCAGTGCGGAGGGCATGTGGCCTGGTATGGGAGGTCCGCTTGCTGGTTCCCCTCTTTCCTGTCCTGCCAGACCTGTGCTTAGATCAAGGGTATTTTTAAATTTTATTGTTTCACTTTAAGTGATGATAAAATCACTGCTCCTTTAACTACCTCCCGGCCATTGTAAAAAAACGGCCGGCCGGGAGCTCTCTAGATCTGAGCGGGCATCTTTAGACGTCCGCTCAGACAAGCCCCCAGCGGCGCGCGCGAGTGGGGAATGCCCGATATTTAAAAACAGACAGCGATGCCTGTTAACATACAAGCGATCCGCCGGCTATAGAGCCGGCGGATCGCTTGTATGGGGTAATGATCGGTGTGTCCCCCTCCGCGGAACCCCCACCCCCCGCGCCATTGTCCCGCTGGTCCCGGGCTCTGCTGTGCCCGGTGCGAGCCCGGGATCAGCATGGTGCCTGTGTCACAGGTGATCAGAGAGACATCGGTACACAAGCTCCCTCCGGTCCCCTCTCCGCTGCAAGAATGCGGAAGTGTTGTATATTACATCACTTACGCATTCTTGTGTCACTCTCCAGCTTCAGAAGCTGATGGAGCAGCTTTTTTCGGGGGGTCCTAGGTGACATTAGGGGTCTTGGAGACCCCTGATCTCTCCATAAAGAGGACCTGTCACATATTTTGCTATAACATAGGGGTGTTTTATTAGCCCCCGTATGTGATAGCAATAAAGTTTAGTGAAAAAAAATAGGAAAAAAAAAATTAAAGTCCCCTCCAAATTTAAAGTTACACATAAAAAAGAATAAAAAACCCAAAACATTTTTTAAAGTCCTCACCCATACATACACGCATGCAAACATGCGTCGAGGGCGTATACGTGCAAAAACGCCGATTGCGCCCATTAAGCCGCAGATGTTACATATCGCAGTGCAGTGAGAGCAATCATTCTAGGGCCATCAATCACTTACTAAACTGATGAGCGGTAAAAGCTTTTAAAGCGTCGCCAATTTTGGGTATGGTATTTTTCTGCGATTTTGCGGGTGCGCGCAATTTTAAAGCTTGACATGTTTGGTGGCTATTTACCTGACGTGACCCGATCTTTTATATTTTACCAAAAAACTGGGTAATAAAAAAATAAAAACCACAGTGGTGATTAAATACCACCATAAGAAAGCTCTATCTGTCCCCAAAAAATGGTATAAAATTAATTTCAGTACAGCGTTGCATGACGGAATATATGTCAGTCAAAATACTGCAGCGCTGAATACTGAAAAATGGCCTGGCCAGGAAGGGGGTCTAAACACCTGGTCTTCAAGCGGTTAAAAACTGTATTTTTTGAAAGTTTTTTTTTCCCAATGATTCATGTCCCCCAGGGCAGTACCCAAATCCCCATACCCTTTTTATGGCCAATGAATTGCATATAAGCCTTCAAAATTGGGTCAATTGATTTTCAAAGTTCTAGCCCCATAGACTTGCATTGAGCTCAAATTCAAACTTTTTCCATGTTCTAAAGTTTGAATTCAAACCGAACAGGGGGGTGTTCGGCCCATCACTAGACAGAACATCTAATTTGCATTTTTTGGGGTCATCAACTCAGAAAGTACTGAAGCCACTGGACCAGAATGATAGTCATGGAACTAGTATTTGCCAAAGGGGAGTGTTATCAGCTTCCATACTCTTTCTGTACAGCTTTCTTTAACATTACATTCTAAAAGTAGGCTTCCAAAAGGGGAATACAAGGATACAAGGAAAGCATCAGGCAGGTACAAGATTTCAATAGGTCTTTGTGTATGTATGTGTTATTTTCAAGTTATCTTACTGACATGTAAAGTAGTCTGATTCACTTTGTTGACAGACGGCTCTTTCGTGCATTATGTCTACAGCATTGTCAAAGTATGAAAAGCAGCCCCTTAACTTTTCTAGGAAGTATTTGGAAAATGCTTAGTCAGTAGGATACCATCTTCATGTCTAGACATGTCAGATGTTAAACAACGTCATAAGTAACAAAGTCTTTCTGAATAAAGTTAATGCTGTGTATGTACAAATAAAATGTCTAATATATTATAATAAATAAAGTGTACAGGCAGAACATGAAACATTTATGTCAATGATCAGCGAATCAGTTTGAAAACAGGCAATTGTTTGCTCTCTGAAATATAAGCATGCAGATTTGTCAAGCCGGCAGACAGTTGAACAATTGATAAACTAGGATCACCGGAAAAACTGACTGCATGGTTCTCTGCAGACCAGGGGGATATTAAAATGTATGTAATGCCAAAATGTTAAAGTTAATTTCAGATAGAGAGGAATGTATGTTGGCCTAGTGGTTAGAACATCTGCCTTGCAGTACTGGGGTCTTTGGTTCAAATCCTACTGTCTATTTTGGCCCTAATATGGTGTGTGTGCAGGGCTGCCATCAGGGGGGTACAGCCAGCACTCTTGTACCGGGCCCGTGCCCTATCAAGTCAGCAGGGGGGCTCGGACTGACAGGGGCTGCCCCTAGGGAAGAAAGATGATCCTGCCCACTTGCCATAGTAACCAATTGATGGACAAACTCCTCCTCTCCTTACCTAAAGGTGTCTGGGCCCATGCATGGAAGGAGAAAAGGAGCCTGTCCATAAACTAGTTACCATGGAGAGTGGGCGCGGCCATTTGCTGGGCAGGTCAATCAGGGTACCGTCTGCTCTTGCTTAGGCTCTGCCCACCCCGTGATTAGGCTCCACCCCTGCAGAAAGGGGGTGCACAGTGTCAGATGAAGTATTGAAATGTGTGCAGACGTTAATAGTGTTGGAGGAGGGTGGCAGCCTGCTGCCCTCTTCTAACACTGTAACCTTCTTCACCCTCTGGATCCCTCTTCCTACACTGCGTACCTCTGCACCACCTGCCACAACTAGTGCAAAATATGAAGAGGATGCAGAGGTGAGCAGGGTGGATGCAGAGGGTGCAGGGTTGAGCAAAATGGAAAGAGTGGTGCAGAGGTAAGCAGTGTAGGAAGAGGGATGCAGAGGGTACAGAGGTGAACATAGTAGGAAGAGGGATGCAGGGGGTGCAGAGGTGAGCAGAGTAGGAACAGTGATGCAGAGGTGAGCAGAGCAGGAACAGGGATGCAGAGGGTGCAGAGGTGAGCAGAATAGGGAGAGGGGTGCCAGGGTGCAAGGGTGAGCAGTGTCGGAAGAGGAATGCAGGGGATGTAGAGGTGAGCAGAATAGGAAGAGGGGTGCAGAGGTGAGCAAAGTAAGAAAAGGGATGCAGAGGTGAGCATTTTTAAAGAAGGTTGCAGGGGGAGCAGGGGTAACCATTGTAGGAAAAGGAGGTGAACCCGGGTGCTGGGGGTCTATGCTCGTGGTTTCATTTGAAGCTGGGTGTCAGACTGTTGGGAGACACTAGTGTCAACTCTACACCTGCAGTAGTGCAGCAATCACAAAAAAATCAAGAAGCGACGCAGAGAACTGGGCGAGTCAGCGACAGCATGAGTGGAGGAGACCTGCACTGAAGGACACACGTAGCACTGCATGCAATGAACAGATGTGTCATCCACGTATGCTCATACAATAAATGTATGGGACTACATAATGTACATTCCCATGCGTTTACTATATTAATATAAATAAAAGTCTGGGAATGCAGAACATGTATTTTCATACTTTTATTGTATTCAATGGGCTGCCTTCAAGTGGAAGTAAAATGTGTTTATTAATTGCTAATGGCCAGGTTTTGTAAGTTGTAAGTAAGTCTCTTCTGCCAAAAAAAGTTCCTACCTGCCTGTCAGCAAAAAAAAATTTCAGTGCAGAGACCCAGCATGCTGGAATGAAGTAACTTCCATGAACAGAAGTTACATCATGCCAGCCAGCCAATCAAAGAACCTGGAAGAAGGTCCAGGAGAAGATGGCAGTGCCAGCGATGGAGGGGAGAGCAGACAGGAATGTAGAAGGGCATTGTCTGCAAGTAAGTCACGCATAATGTGCTAATATGCTGTGCATACTGGCACATTATGGCAATCACCTCTAAACCTTTTTTAAATAACCACTTCACTTCCAGGAGGGTGGCCCTGTCAGGTAGGGTGTTGGGGGCCCCAAGATTTTGAATGGTGGCCCTCTGTGTGTGCACTTATGGGAGGTAGGGACCTTACATTTTAAGCTCCCTTACCCTCTCTATTTGTCCTGCTGACCATTGTCTCTAGTACAGAAACAATTTTATCAAAGAAACAGGAGATCAGGAAAAATCTTCCAATAGGGACACGTCCTGGTATCAGTGACAAATGTCTAAGAGAGATTTATTTTTATAGTGCATCTCTGGGACAGGAAGTGAATCTCTGGGACAGGAAGTGAACATTATGACCACCATAATATTGGGTAGGTCCGCTCTTTTGCCACCAAAACAATGATGACCTGTCGAGGCATGGACTCCATTAGATCTCTAAAGGTATGCTGTGGCTTCTGGCACCAAGCCGTCAGCAGCAGATTCTTTAAGTTGTGTAAGTTGTGAGGTGGGGCCTTCATGTATCAGACTTGTTTTTCTATTACATCCACAGATGCTCAATTGGATTGAGATCTGGAGACTTTGGAGGCCAAGTCAACACCTCAAACATGTGTTGTGTTCCTCGAACCATTCTTGGACCATTTTTGCAGTGTGGCAGGGTGCCATTATCCTGCTGAAAGAGGCGACTGCTATAGTGCATCCGCGTGCCATCTCTTACCCAGATGAGCGACTCACATGCACCTGGCCATCCACAGGATGTAAAAGAAAATATGGTTTATTAGACCAAGCCACCTTTCATTGCTCCATGGTCCGATTCTGATGCTCCCATGCCCACTGTAGGCGTTTTTGGCACTGGACACGGGTCAGCATGGGCACCCTGACTGGCTACACAACTCTTTAATGCAGCAGTTCGTCTATTGGATTGGACTATAAGGGCCTTTGCTCCCACATGCATCAATGAGCCTTGGCTGCCCATGACCCTGTTGCAGGTTCACCGGTTTTCCTTCCTTGGACCATTTTTGGTAGGTTGTAGCTAGCTCCTTTTCCGCCCGAGGCAAGAACAAAAAATTGTGCCCCCCCTTAGCAGGCGTGTGTGACGTCACCGATGCCGCGAATGCACGGCGTCATGTGACGTCATGCCCCCCACCTCCAGGAAGTGTTTTTTTTAATTATTTTTTATTATTATTTTAATTTTTATCTTTTTTTACTGTTGGAGGGCTTCTGGGAAATATCAGGGGTCAAAACAGGCCCCTTATATTTCCCTTTTGAAATAGAAAAAGAAATTGAGGACGCAGAGTCCTCAATCTCTTTTTCTGCAGCCTCTGTTCTAAATGAACGGAAAGCACTCAGTACAGAGGCTTCCCATTCATAAAGAAACTGGTGATAGTAAAATATTTACTATCATCCAGTCATGAATGGATGGAAGCCTCTATAGTGAGTGCTACTTTTCAGAAACTCTTGAATGAACAGGTAGTGATGTAAAGTGTAGCGCTCACCCCCGAAGGAGCCGCTGAATGATCGGGTCTTCCATAGCCTGTCTAGGGATTATTAAAACACATGGCTGCCCCAAAAGCACTTACCACTTCCAGTGGTTAACGACAGATTGAAGTCCAGACAATAGCTCCAAGATGATTCTCATTTATTGTTTAACTCCAGGGAGAGAGGGAAGAGGGTCAGGCACATCCAGGATGAAGGTAGACTCCTTGTATTTGAAATAGAGCAAAGTAACTGCTGCCACCACAGACTTGGACCTTTAAGCCGTACCGGCAATCTGTGTGGAGAACTTCTGGTAAGCAGTACTGTCAAGGGTCTTGTTCAGGTTCAACTTCAGACATGAGTGGCTGACCACTTGGCCTCCAGGCTCAGGCCCCAGTGTCCAGGCCTAGGCCCCTGGCTTAGGCCTAGTCCATTCTGTCTCTTCAGCAGCAGGCATCCTGCCCCCAGCCAGGAGGGCCCTGGGGAGTGAAGAGACTGTTTCATCAGCCACATTAAGCATTTATATCCTCTCCCAGCATGCATCACTGCTACTGTCCTACAGTGATTGGCTGGGAGACATAAATGCCCAAAGCAATCCACATTGGCTGCTCTGCCCTGTGTTGTACCACACCCATCACAGGCAGACACAGCTTCACAGATTGTTCTGTCACAGTTGAACTGAACATAGACTATAGATATATTTTAGCACTTCTTTTAGCAGGGTGCTACAAAAGCATTTCCTATTCATTGCTGACTGGGGACATAGTACTATGATCAGCTTTTGTCAGCGTTTGTAAATATCATATGCTGTCACTTCAGGATGGCCGAGCAGTGAGGCGAGAGAGAGCCACTGGCTGTCAGATCCTGGCCGAGTGGCTCTCTCCTCACCGCTCAGCCACCCTGGATGACAGTTCCCTTCTCTGCCTCCACCGGGTTGCCCTCTTCCCAAGTAACTGACACACACCCAGCCATCCACATGATGTAAAAGAAAATGTGATTAGTCAAATCAGGCCACCTTCTTCCATTGCTCTATGGTCCAGTTTTAATGCTCACGTGCCCATTGTAGGCACTTTTAGTGGTGGACAGGGGTCAGCATGGGCACCCTGACCGGTCTGCGGCCACGCAGCCCAAAATGCAACAAACTGCAATCTACTGTGTGTTCAGACACCTTACTATAGGAACCAGCATGAACTTTATTATCAATTTAAGCTACAGTAACTATTCTATTGAATCAGACAATGAGGGCCAGCCTTTGCTCCCCACATGCATCAATGAGCTTTGGTTTACCGGTTTTCCTTCCTTGGCCCACTTTTGGTGCAGACCAGGAACATCCCACCAGACCTGCAGTTTTGGAGTTGCTCTGACCCAGTTGTCCAACCATCACAATTTGACCCTTGTCAAAGTTGCTGAAATCCTTACACTTGCCCATTTTTTTCTGTTTCCAACACATCAACTTCAGGGACAATATGTTCACTTGCTGCCTATTATATCCCACCACTTCCAGGTGCCATTGTAACAAGATAATCACTATCATAATGTTATTCACTTCACCGCTCAGTGGTCATTATGTTATGGCTGATCGGTGTGTATATATTTATATATATGGTATATACCTAACCTGACCAGGGACTTAACTATTCCAACTCTATGCAAAACTAACAAAGTTTTGGTTTTACATACACTTTAAGCAAATATTAAACATAATCACGAAGTGATGAACAAGCAGTTCCCCTGATTTGCTCATCCCTATTAAAAATAATACTGTAATGGAATTTTAAAAATCAATTTGAAATCACCAACTTTCTACAGGTTTATGAAAACAGCTTTTTTTAGTTTTCAATTTTAAATTTGAGTCCTGGGAACATATAAACTGTAATTTGTTAGATTTTGTTAGACTTTTTTTTTGCATCTTTTCTTTTAGGACAGTTATCCCTAAATGACCCGCTCATTACCAACAATCCCCCCCAAGGCTTATGATGATCTTTCCCCACTCCCCCAAGATTGCTGCAGAATTCTACTGACCAGGTTCTTCTTCTTCTGTGCAAGATTTACTATTTGTTCCTAGAAAAAAGGCAATCTATCGTGCATTCCAATGGTGGATGGCCTCTCCAAAATAAATGAATAAAGAAACTACTGTGAATGTGCGGAAGAAGAAGAGTTGGCTGGGGGAATCTGTATTGACAGCTGTGCAGCTTCAAGTGGGATGCACAGTGAAGATCCATATATACGACTTGGTGGGCTTGCTAGCCAGCAGCCAACCATTGCAGAGGGGAGGAGGGAGGGAATATGTGCTGGGGACTGGGGAAGGGTCACGGATGGCTGGCAATGGATGCACCATTCTCCGTATTATGATACACAGACTAGCACATCCACCACCGGCAGGACCGGATAAAATCCAGTCCTGTAGTTTGGAGAACCCTGCTTTAGACTGTGAACTGCAGGATCATCATGATTTTGCTACACAAGGATCTGACTTTCTTACAAGTAGACAAGAAATGAGTTTGCACAGCTCCCTGTACTTCATATGATTGAACAGGAGCTTCCCCTATGGACAAACAGATAACCATAGCGTGATGTTTACACACGGCTGTTATCAGGTCTCGCCTTTTTGTTTTTTTAAGACCCAGTTCCATTGCAATAACCCCTTTAATCATTAGCAACACTGATGAGAGCTCTGCTGACAAAATGCTTTTGTATCTATAACCCTACCAAACCTGGTGAGATGAATGAGAACAGGAAGAGAAAAATATAACTAATAATTTCCGGTAACTATTTCTTTTGTAGAATGAGTTGCTGGGTGCTATTTGCATTATCTGCTCTTGTTCTGCATGCTGGGTGTAAATCCCAATATCTGTACTTATTCTGTCAATGTGGATGCTGGACAGTGCCATTTCTCTTGATCTGTATCCTGGGTGGGTGTCATACTCAGAATCTGTTATCATCCTGTGTGTGTGGACACTGCTGTGTAGCACTTCTCAGGGGCGAACCCCGCCGTGGTGTTACCCGAAGCGGCCACCGGTTGACACACCGATGGGACGTCATCACGCATGCGTAACATCATCCCGCATGTGTGTGATGTCATGTACGCTTAGCTGCCGGTGGCCATCTTGGTAATGGACCACTGCAAAGAGAGGAGGGGACGTTCACCCTGCGGGATGAATTATGCTGTCATGTCCCCTCCTCTCTCGTGCTGACTTTTCGGAGGTGCTGACACCAAAATGACTGTCAGTCATTTTAGTCTCACCCCTCTGATGGTGTCACCTGGTGCGAGCCGCATCCCCCTTGTGACACCTCTGCCATTTATTTTGCTCTTAATGCTGGTTTTAATTCCTAATATTTGTACTTATTTTGTATATATGGATGCTGCACAGTGCCATTTCTCTTGATCTGTATCCTGGGTGTCATGCTCAGTATCTGTTCGTATCCTCTATGTGTGGACACTGCAGTGTAGCACTTCCCTTGCTCTTTATGCTGAGTGACATACTCAGTATCAGTTTATAATCCTTATTGCCCTCTAAATCATCATGTCACAAGACTTATACAGAACCAGGCTTCTTTTCCTGATTTAGAAGGGTACTTTTACCCCCCGCAGGAAGTGTATTTTACATTG
The DNA here is from genome assembly GCF_000935625.1 of Nanorana parkeri. NCBI lineage: Eukaryota > Metazoa > Chordata > Amphibia > Anura > Dicroglossidae > Nanorana > Nanorana parkeri. Next base: position 1,370,514 of record NW_017306350.1, on the reverse strand, counting down.
TCGTTCCACAGAACAACATTTTAGCCAAAGATATTTCCACATACAGGGGGGAATTTATCAAAGCAATTGCAACAGTTGTAGCCTCTTAGATCATTTTTTTTATGTGCAAATCTGTCTTTTAACATGTGCCCCTGTTTTGACCAGAGCTTGCACTACTTTTCCAATTGCACATGTTTTACGCCTGTTTTCATCTGCACTTGTTCTGCGTCTGTTTGAAACTGGTGCTTCACCTAACAAAACAATTGCAGTTTTAGAAGTCCCCGTGACCACTTCTTCAAGCAGCGACAGTTATGCTTTTTGCCTTGATTACAAGTCTTCTTTCCTGGAGTCTATTTTAACCTCATTTATGAACAACAGCAATATAACAACTAGCAATATAAATCTGGCTCAAAGTGCATCAAATATATTCCGTGCAAGTTCAAACACTCGCACTTGCTCATACAAATCCCCCTCACAGTATTTACAAGCAGGAGACTCATTAGGGAGATGAGAGGGACAATATCTAGTAACCCATCTACACAATAGTGTAATGCAGCCGGCATGAGCTCTAACGCTTCCTAACTGAATGATCAGTAACTCAGTAACGTTAGCAGCATGTTCCTCAGACATATTCTTAGTCCATTCCCCCAATGTCTGACAGACTGACATGACAGATATGGCAGGGTGCATAGCAGGACCTGCTAGGGAAAGAGCCTCTAGCTTGTCTACCTGATCTAACACTGGGGCATCCCTATTCGGAATAGTCAGTGTTTTAAGATAGGAAAGAGCTGGATACATGGTGGGCTGTTGTTGTGGCCCATTAGGCAGTATTATTGCCCAATAGATTGTAATAGCGGTGTATTTTATTCTTCTATCTGCTGTATTTACCACTTGTCAGTTTTTTGCCCCTTATTGTTGCCTGTTAGGCAGTAAACGGAAGAACGAATGTTAATTTGTTTATCTCCACTACATGCAATATATTCAGTGCCTATTGGGCTTTATCTCTAGTGTTGCTTACTGCTTACTTGGCAGTAGTTGGAAGTATTGGGTTTTTGACTCATCTGTCTTGCGTACTATATTTTAGGACTGTGCTTTTTTTTGCTTTATTTTTGTCTGTTGAGCAGTTGGTTTTTTTTGCATTCCACCGTTCAACGTACATTTTATTCAGAGTCTGTTTTTTTCTTTAACCTATTACACAGTAACAGCCAACATTTTAAATTCTTCACTCCAACATGCACTATATTCAGAGCCTGTTGTTGTTTTTAGATATTATGACCTATTACACATTAACAGCTAGCATCAGGTTTTTTTTCATTCATCTCTCTAACATGCACTATAGTCAGTGCTTGTTGGGTTTTTCTCCTATTAGTTCCTATTAGGCAGTAATTAGAAGAACCATGTTATTTTATTTATCCTGCTGCCATAAGCTATATTTAGTGCCTGTTGGGAGAACTACCTATTAGGCAGTAAGCAGGAGCATTGAATCATCTCTATTCATTTTTCCAATATGAAATATATTAAGTGGATGTTGACTGATCTCCCTGATGCTGCCAAGGGTGTGCCTGCCTGTTGCATTTTTAATTAGACTTACTTTTCAAAGAATGCAGCACTAATACTGAGACTCCCTGTTGGCAGGGGGCAGAACTGGGAATTCCATCCGGATTATCTTCTTGTTATAATGCCTAATACATACCAAAGAATTCCCCCTGTCGTGGTCAACCAATAAAAAGAAACATCAGTTTTTAAATGGTTTTTACATCTAAATTCCAACCAAAATAATTACATACAAAAAATGCGATACATAAATATGATAATATTGCCTTGTGAAACTGTCGTCTGGTTTGTGATAGCCAAAGTTGGCCAGCAATGGTCAGAGCCTGATAATGTATCTAAACCCAAAAATGTAATAAATTGCAGCTTACCAGTCCCTAAATGTGGTGGCTGCATTAGTGTTCTGTTTTAGGCTTTTTTGCCCTTTATTTTCACCTGCTAATCTTATTGGTAACACACCTCTGGCCTTATGGTGGAGGAGCAAAAGAACCACCCTTGGACAGCAGCATTGTCAACCTATGGGAAGGGTAGTGATAGATGTGACAGCAAATTTTGATGGATTTTATAACAAAATAAATCCGAGCTCCAGCTAACACTTTCTAACCAGTTAAAGAAACATTTTTTTTTCCTTTTGAGATAAATGTTTTACTTAAATAAATAAAAGTTGACCATTGTAAGGACCCCTGGCAATGCTAAATGGCTTGTCGCAACCACTAAAGGAATTTACTGGCAGGATCATCAAGTGATAATAAGGAATAAAAAGAGTAAAAAAGAAAAAGAATACCACTGCATCTAAGGATTGGTAAGCTGCAATATATTACATTTTTGAATTAAGATACTCTGGAAGTGTGCTGGAAGGTCCATTTCAGCACCCCTTCTGACCCAAGAGCCAACACTCTGAGTGCAACATAAACTGGCTAACTCATTGTGCTGACCTACTGCTTGATTTGTAGCAATCAGGAGATTATGGGGAATTACATAAAGTTGTATTAGGTGCTTATACAGAGATATTTATAGCTACATTTCACTTTTATTGAACTTTCACTTAATGGCTTAGATGCCACTCCCAGGTGCCCTGAAAAGACATATGCCTCTCCTAGCTCTGTTGAGTTCTAGAATGAATGGAAATTGCAATAACATGTGTAAGAGGCGCAAGAACTGACACTGAAAGGTTTTGAGAACCGGATATGCAACACCGAGCAGACCACAAAGCAAAAGATTTTGGCAGAGCAGGGAAAGGTAAGTGTGTATCTTGTTAGGGGTGCTGGGGAAGCGCATCCAAGACCAAAGAGCAGTGGCGGAACTACCGCTGGTGCAGGCGGTGCCGGCGCCCGGGGCCTCAGGCTCTGGGGGGGCCCAAGCAAGATGCTGGCCGCCGGATCAGTATCCAGCGCCCGGCGGGCCCCTGGTCTCTCCGCCGGGAGTGTCGGATCATCCGTTCATCCGACACTCCCGTTAAGGTGAGTGCTGACATTAACATTGGGAGGAGGGATAAAAAAAACTGACTTTAATGTCACTTTAACCACTTCTGGGTCGCAGTACGTCTATAGACCGTGGCCTGCAGAAGTGGTTAAAACAAGAACACGGCTGCTTCGGCAGCCGCGCTCTTGGTACCGCTTTTATCAGCAGGCGATTGCTGTATGACTTACAAGCAATCGCCTGCTGAGGACTACAAATCTCAGCAGTACTTTATACAGAAATGCTATTGTTATATAAAGTATTGCTGGGATGTGTAGTCCTCTATATCATGTGTCATTCTGCATTGCTGTAAATATTAGGGATGCACCGATATATCGGCCGCCAAAACATATTGGCCGGAAATGGCACTTTTGGCATAATGCCGAAAGTGCAATCTTTCTGCCGAAACAGCGGCACATCCCTGCTTTCTTTTCTCCCCGCTGGACGCTGCTCTGTGTTCCAGCGGGGAGGAGAGAAAGTGACAGCCGGCCGAGCGCTGCGAAAGGAGAGCGCTGTGTTTGTGGGTTTATGGGGGGGGGGGCCCAAAAAAAAAATCTTGCACCAGGGCCCTTTGTTCCTTAGCTCCGCCACTGCCAAAGAGGATAAGTCCACTGACAGTGGACTTAAAGGAGAACTATGAGGTGAGTGAAAATCACTCATCCTCATACTTCTGGCCGATGTGTGACAATGAAACTGTCACAGGTCGGCTCAATAGATCGGGAAGTGAGCAAACACATACCGTCGCTTGCTCACTTCTTGATCATCTCCCTGCAGAGAGCCCTGACTGCTAGTTAAGTCTCCCCGCAGGGATTCCCTCTCACCCCGCTCCGATCCTCCAACGCTGACTGGCGGAACGGACGGGGAGGGTACAGCTGGCTCTGCCTCCAGATAGACAGAGCCAGCTGTCACTCACGGAGCTGGGTGGATTTTGACAGTAATGTCGGGATCCATCCCGGCTGCGGCGGTCTCAGTATACAGTGAGCTGTAGCTCGCTATATACTGAGCTTTGGGTCACGGTAGGATGCTAGTAAATGTCCTCCCGTGACCCTTAAGAGAACTATGGGGAAAAACACTTACCCCATAGTTCTCTTTTAAACTTTAATGATGTTAAGGAATACATATATGGAAATATATCATGCCTTTTTAAATATGTCTTGAGGTCCTGCGTCTGCACATCATTCAGTTATTAAGTACAGCTGGTCCTGTGAATCTGCCAAAATTTCAGCATTGGCTGGCCCTGTTGGCTTCACCCAGCTTGACAAACTTTAAATGAAAAAGCAAAGGAGCTGGGCAGGGGGCAGACAATTGTTGACTGGACAGAGACTGTAGCCAATTAGCTGTAGTCACCATTAGGATATTCAAGCAGACGCACTCCTGTGGTTGCTTGATTAAAATAGCTGGCAGCATGAGATTCCTCCATTCATGCTGTTTAGTTGGAATGGGGAAATCGAGCGGTTTTCTCTTGTTCAGGTCACAAAACATGTATGCTCAGATGAATTCAGATCAGACCTAAGTTTCCTCTGACCTTTAAATCTCAGAGCCAAGAGTCAGGTTCAGAGAAAGTAAGCAGAGATAAATGAAAGTGCAGATATAAATCTAAAATTGGTAAGCCTGCACATTATTAATATGAGACTGAATATTCTAATTCTTTTGCAAGAGTCCTCACTGGTTCTCTGAAATACAAAACTCAAAGCAGACAGTTCCAAAAGCAGTTAAAACATACGCATATGAACTGTCTGTACCTGGCAAATATTTGAAATCTGCTCAGCCTTGTTATTCCCAAATCCCCTAATGTGCGACATTGTCAGGCAGGAGTCACCCCTTTGTGATTTCCTTTGTCACCTGTCAGCTTGCTGGACAATTAGAGCGATGATACTGATTTACTGTCCAGACAAGTGGCACAGGAGTGTCAACTGCATGGCTGTGCAGTGAGAAAGTGATGTGTTAATTAGAAGATGGACTAAAGAGAATTACTAAACCTTTAGCAAGTAAAAACAATTCAAATACACAGAGAAGAGAATTTATCAAAACTAGGGCAGACAAAATCTGGAGCAGCGGTGCATGGCAACCAATCAGCATCCACCTTTAATTTTCAAACCTTAACTGAACATACTGAAGATAGAAGCTGATTGGTTGCCTTAGGTAACTGCTCCAGATTCTTCTGCTCTAGTTTTGATAAATTCCCCCCAGTATTTATTTCAGATGTACATTTAAAGGAGAAGTGTGGGGAGCGTAAAATATATTGTACCCGCTGCTTGGAGCCAGTGTGGGACACTGTGGCTGGCACACACCAATTCTTAGACTGAGATCATGTAATCGCTGATTGCTTAGCTCCTGGCGTCTTCTCTCTGTAGAGAGTAGTGACTATCAGTCGCCGTTCCCTGCAGGGATTGCCTCTCCACATTCTGCTCTTCCAGTGCACATTGGAGGGACAGAGAATGGGAGGGCATGACTGGCTCTGGCACTAGACAGGCAGAGCCATCTGTTAGTTAGGCACCCAGGGTGGACCCCGACAATACTTTCAGGATCCTTCCCGGTTCTGTTGGAGTAATGCGGTTTTCCTATAGAGTAACCTACATACAGTTCCTAAAAATGAACAAGGTAATTTTAGCAGTCTGCTGCTCTGAGAAATGTACCCCTTGAAAATAGGACTCCACATCCCTACAGTGCCATGACATATGATCACTGTGGTGGCCAAGTGGACTCCGCTAAGGACCTGCCTTGGGCCTGGCCAATAAGTGGCTCTAATTGAGTAGTGATACTTCCCTTTGGTTACTATTTAATTACATTATTCGTTCCCCCCGTACTGGTCCCCACAGCCTCTCTTCCCCTTCACTGCAGTGGTCCAAGGACCATTGATGTCTTCAAGTACTATGCAGGCTCCATAAACCTGCACTGTACGAGAGAATGCCGAGGAACGGTCCACCGCCAGAGCAAAAGGGGAGAAGAGGAGAGCGCCAACTGCTGGGTGAGCGGAGATTAGGTAAGTAAAATAATCTTCCTGTCCCCAAGGAACAAGCAGTTAAAGGAGAACTATGGGGTTAAGTCTTTTCACCATAGTTCTCCCTAGGGTAACGGGAGGACACAAACTAGAGTCCTCCCGTCACCCTAGGCTCAGTATACTGCGAGCCGTAGCTCGCGGTATACTGAGACGCCGCAGCTGAAGCGGATCCCGACAATTGTGCCGGGATCCGCCCAGCTGCGTGACTGACAGCTGGCTCTGCCGATCCAGAGGCAGAGCCAGCTGTACCCGCCCCCTCCCCCGTCCGATCTGCCAGTCAGCGCTGGCGGATTGGAGCGGGGAATCCAGCCCCTCCCCCTGTCACGGCAGAGAGTGGTGACAGGATTGAGAGGTGAGCGAACCCGGTATGTGTTCGCTCACCTCCCGATCTACTGAGCCGACCTGTGACAGTCTCATTGTCACAGGTCGGCTAGAACTATGAGGTGAGTGAAAAGCACTCACCTCATAGTTCTCCTTTAACCCTTGCCGTGAAGGGGCACTTTTTAAAGTAATAGCAAAGCCAAAATGTTTTTAAGCTATTTCAAATGCTGATTAAATCACATACAAACGTTTTAGTTTCTTGCAAAATCAGCTGGTCCCCTGAGCATTGGTCCTGATATCCTATTTTAGGGTGGCTCCTTTTCCTTGCAGGGTCCTATGGAGCCACCCTTGTGTGTGCTAGTAAGCTGTGTGTGACTCCACAAACACACAGGCAAAACAAGTCAAGTGACACCCCTCTTCCCCCTTTCTTCTTCCTTCTCCAAGCTAGTAGATGGACAGCTGCTGGAGTCTGGTCTGTCCTTTGTGATCTTATACTGGGAAGTTTGGGGAAGCTGAAGTGAGAGAACTGGAGCCAATTGTTCGGAAACGTAATGATTGCAAATATTTAAAGAAATACTTTGCTGGGCAATGTATATTTGTTAGATCTGGATTCATTATTGAAAAAAGATTGAGCATTTAACTCTTTCGCTGCCAACGTGTTTTTCTGCAGACATGTTATAAACCACGTTTTAGGCCTGAAAATGACTTAAAACCCCGAAACATTATATATTTTATGAAAGCAGAGACCCTGTAGAATAAAATGTAGGCACTTGCAAACCAGAGATGTGGGGTTTATTACGCTGTTGTTGCTTACATTTTATTGGCTCTGCCTACTAGGGTGCTGTAGTTATGTGTATAATGCTGGGCACACACCTTACAACCATCGCAAGACTTTTGTCTTGCGATGGTTGCAAGGTAATCAAAAAAAGGTACAATCTGCCCATCTTGGACAGGCAGATCGTACTTGCGATGATCGCAAGCCCGCCCCACTGAGGGGCGGGCTTCCGATGACCGCAATGCTAAATGGGCAGTGTGCGCTTGCGCACACCGGCCCGTGCGGCTTTTATCTTGCGAACATGCCACAAACCAGCCGAAAATCGTACGATGTTCGGCTGGTTTTCGAAAACATGTTCCTAAGATAAAAGTTGTGCGACCTTACAGTAGCAGAGGTCGCATGTCTTCCACACACCCTGTGATAATCGTATGATCGCGGGATTTCCCGCGATTATCGTACGATTATCACAAGGTGTGTGGGCACCATTAGGATGCTTGTATTAGCATTTTGTTTCATCCCCCTTTGGGTGGCTGCGGCGATACCTAACATGTTTAGCACGATTGTCATTTTTGTACACAGGTGCACCCGAAACATTATTATTACATAGGATTTATATAGCGCCAACAGTTTGCGCAGCGCTTTACAATATAAGGAAGACATTAAAATCACAATACAGTTCAAGACAAGGTGATAAGGAGGGCCCTGCCCCCAAGGGCTTACAATCTAAAAGGGAGGGAGAAGTGATACATGAGGAGGTAGCTGCGCAGGGATGATTGTTTGAGAACGTGATGGTTCAGTGGTTGGGTTGAAGTGGGATAGGCTTCCCTGAAGAGATGAGTCTTGAGGGAACACCTAAAGGCAGTCAAGGTGGGAGAAACATGATTAATGTTTACATGTGTGCGCTTGTGGGAGGGGGAGATTTTTTACTACAATTTTTATTTAATTGTATCACATTGGGGGGCATACAAGTTACCTATGTGATAGCATACTAGTGGTAATAGGTTCTCTTTAAGGTGACATTAGGAGTCTATTAGACCCTAGTGTTACCTTTCCACTCTAAATAAGCTATTGGAATGCAGCTTGCGCTCTGATATCTTCTTCCTCGGTTACTGCAGTTGGGAAATGACAACTGACGGACCGGAAGTTATGCTATCAGCATCGCTGCCAAACCCATTCAGTAGGGAGGAGATTGGCGAACAAATTTACGCCAGTCTCTTTCCCCGCTTTTTGATGACACCAATGATGCTGGTCCCAGGCCTGCAGGAGGGGCAGTGGAGCCCGGGAAGCAAGGTGGGGGTGTCAGGTGAGGTGCCTGAAAGTGATCTGGCGGAAGCTCAGCCCCCAGAATCGCTTCCAGTGTAAAGCCAACAGTCAGCTTTATACATTTAAACAGAGTCCTGGCAGCTATAAAGGGGCCCACTGCCAACGATGTAGGACATACGTATGTGGCAACGAAAGGGTGAATGCTACTTGGGATATAAATGAACCTGTTGCTTTACCCTGCATGGACAAAACAGAGGTTCACATTAAAGAGACACTAAACTCAGGAGTGAAAAATCTTGCATTCAAGTACCCTGACTAGTAACAAAACATCTTATTTGTGTATCACTCAGCTGATGTACTTGAATGCAGAACTCTGGAGATTAGTGTCTAACCATTCCCTTACATATGATCATCGACAATAAACCTGACCCAGTCTATATCCTCCTGAGTGTCCTCATCAATGTGAGCTGGCTTTATCATATGGCTGCTTGTAAACTTTTATAACACTTGTACAAAATGTTCACAACAAGCAGAGTTGCTATTTTGATAACATCATGGTGCTCCTTGTTCCAATCCAGATTCATAGGCTTGTATGTTGCATTGATCGCAGTGTTTATCCTGTGTGTAAAAACTCAGCATCTGCGGGAGATAAGGAAGAACAAAGCCATGCAAAGTGCTTGGCAAAGCAGCATCTGCTATCTCCCCCTGCGTTATCCCCAATGATCCCCACTGCTGCCCAGACCACAAGGCAAGCTGCAAATGGGATGATCATATAATCATATTAAGCCATGACCAGCACAGCCTCCCCCTTAGATCTTCTGCAGTCCCATGTCACAGAGACATGAAGAGTGTCAAATCTTCTTGGCGGGCATGAATTGTTCCATCAAATCCGAGCAGTGCCTCCTCATTGTACCATGATGAATAAATGATGGTGGTGTTATTCCCTTCTCGTGTTGCCTGCAGTTCCCAAGTTGCAGGAATGCAAAAGGGCCAATGGGCTCAGCACAAACACGCCGTCGATTGGCTGCTGGTCGCAGCGAGCCCCCCAATCGGTGCTCAGGCTTGGTGGTTGGCAGGCTCCGGCTTCTCCGCAGATCGGAGCCAGGGATGACTTGTGCTGGGGCCAGGATGTGGCTTGTCGGTGACGTCACTCACAGATGTTTGTGAAGACCACACCCCCACGTGGGACTGAGACACATTCACATAGTGCAATAGACAGGGAGAGCAGGCAACCTCTGTGCTGCCACACTGCAACACAACATGTAGCACCGACAACTAGACTGATCATAATAATAAAAAAAAACATAATCCCAACACTTGTTCCTTCCTGGAGAGGATCTGTCAGCAGCTGTCAATGTCAGGAGCCGTCTTCTCTCCCTTTCACTCAGATGGATTTATTTTTCTATGCAAGTTGGGCGTGATCTTTACGGACCAAGTGCAATCTGGTGTCAGTTAACGATCGGAACGAAAGGAGAACATATTACCGCCGATCCGGTGACCTGGATGCAGAAGAAGGGAATATTGTGCAATTAAAAAAAAAAAAGGAAACAAAAAACATTTTAATTTTTTTTTGGAAAATGTCAGCGGTGGCTTTCGTGGATCATTTCGCAGCAGAGTGCCTTGTATCGATGTCCAGCCGTGCTATTGTCCATAGTGCTGATCATGGGGGGCACAAAAGTGACACGGCGGCCGTGCTGGAGGGAGCAGCGGCTGGCCCTCCATTGCTGGCAGAAGACAAGGCTGGGAAGGAGAACGCCTCCCTAATCGTGGTGGCCAGGATCCTGGCCGATCTCAACCAACAAGTCCCCGGGGTCCCTGCCGAGGAGAACCCGGCCGGGGATGGAAGCGAAGACAGGGCGGACACACCTCCCCTCCAGACCGAGCCAAGACAAAGAGCCAGGCGTGGGAAAAGCAGAGCTGACCCCGAATCACCCCTCAAAAGGCACAAGTGCCCCTACCCGGGCTGTGAGAAAGTCTATGGCAAATCGTCCCATCTGAAAGCTCATCTGAGGACACACACAGGTCAGTGTTGTGCAATTACCGGGGCCACTGTCATTTACTGGGCTGCTGTCATAACCGAGCCACTGCCATTTACCGGTCCGGTGCCAGCAGCTGCAGCCATACTGGCACCGGGGTCATTGCATGTTCACTGTCCTCAGAGGACTTTACCGGGCAGACAAAGAATGAATCGCCCAGTGCATGCCTATGGCTGATCACACCCACTCCTCTGCCAGGCAAGTGTGATCATTGCTGCACTGATCGTGAAACCACGCGGGCACTGTGTGCATGCCGAGGCACTGCAGGCTCCTCGGAGCGAAGGGTGGATGAAGGACTGTCGATGTGTGTCAGTTTTTCCAGGGCAGGGTGCTTGTGTAACATGGGGTGTGCATGGTGGATAATGGGTGGGTGTGTGAGACCACAGCGCTCTATGTATGGTGCTGGAGCTCATATATTTCACACTGGAGCTCATATATGTATACTGGATCTCTTTATTTTATACCGGATCTGTGTGTTCCATGCTGGATCTATGTATTGCAGTGGTGGATCCGTGTATGCCATGCTGGATCTTTGTATGATGAGGTGTCACAGGCGATCCGCACGTGTGGCCGCTGCCCCGATGGCGCTATTTGTGAGCGGCAGCGAAATTGCTGCAATAATTCGTTGATGAAACGCTAGGGGAGGAGCGTCCCGCAGTCACAGGGTCCCACAGTCACAGAGTCACAGTGGGAGCCCACCTCATTTGACCTTTGGGAAGTCATAAGCTGTGTTTGTTTGTGCCGGCCGGTCTTCGTGTATACGGCGGAACGGACACTAGAGCGGCAGTGTTACCTGCACGGAGGGGTCACTGGGGGTACAACACAGGAAAAACACCGACATGACATGATAGTAAATTGCATAAGAAGCTTGTCGGGCTCTTTGTTACGGGAGGCACGCCTCCCTATTGCATGTCACGCCCACCGCTGGCACGCCCCCTTTCCACTCTTTAGACACGCTCACCCACCCAGTAACACGACCTCGCCCTGTGCAGGGCAGCCCACTTATCTGGCCAGCAACAGACATGACTAACGGATCTCAGACTGATCTGTGTCTGAGGGCGAGCCATGGAGTGCAGGCTGACCTGACTTGTGTATTAGTGTATATCCCTGACATGTTCATGTCACCTGTGCTGTGCAACCACACTGCACCAATCCCTACACTAATCAATAAAGACTTTTGTCTATATGTTTCCTCCTGTGTGTAGGACATGTTACAATTGTCCCACAGCATTCACACCTGAGCCTTTTGTCACCTGTTTCCTGAAGGGCAATGATGCTAGACGTGAGGAATTTCATTATTTTCAGTGGTGCCCATTGATTGTTATGCCACCTGTTGCCCAAAAAAGTAGACAAGCTTCATTTTGACCCCATAGACTTCAATGGGAGCACCTAGAAAACGTGCAGTTTTCACGCAATTTTGTGCCTAACAACCGTCTTCTCTTAGTAACTAGCTTTTCATTAGCTAAAACAGAAAAACGCTTTAAAATCGCCTGAAACCGCTCGCGCCTGGTTCACACCTGTTTGGAGAACGCGCCAAACACGCATCTCCATGCAAGTCAATGGCGACCATTCACACCTTAGCGTTGCTTCGTGAGTAAAAAAACGTATTTTGCGCAAAAAGATGCAGGAGCTATTTTCAGGCAGATGGCACGTGGTTTTGGTCCCATAGACATCTCAATGCAGGAAGAAACGCATGTTTTTAAAAGCAAAGTAAAGATAGTAGTCACCTGCACTCACTGGTAATGTGCAAAAAGGATAGCACTTTTAACGATATGTCACATGCGTCAAGAAGCCAACGTTTCGGGGCCGCACGGGGTCTCTTCATCAGGGCGACAGCGCTATCCTTTTTGCACATTACAAGTGAGTGCTGGTGACTACTATGTTTACTTGGATTGTTATGCAGCGCCATCCGTGTCCTCATTTCGAGCACCAATGGATATTTTGTTTGGTTCAAGCGCTGTATGGTGTGCAGGTGATTCTCTAACGCTTTTTAAAAGCAAAAACACAAAACAATTGTGCGAAACTGCGAAAGCCAAGGTGTGCACCTAGCCTAAGGCTGGTTCACACCTAGGCGACAGCATTTGTGCGTATTTTTATGTGCATTTTTGATGCACATTTTTGTGTTTTTTGGCCGTTTTGATGCACGTTTTATGCGCATAAATCAAATTGCGTGGTTTTTGTGAGCAGATTGTAGCTTATTAATGTTAGTGAGCAAATGCGTGTGAAAACGTCCAAAAATACAGCAACCGTGCGTTTTCAAGCGTTCCCTATTGAGTCTATGGGGCCAAAACGAGCTGTAATATGCCCCCCCAAAAAGCTCATGTACTTTTTCCAGCGGCGGGCGTTTTGCTTATTGCGATAAAACGCTCAGATGTGAACAGGGCCATAGAAATGAATGGGATTTTTGGGGGGGCATGTTTTTTAGGGCAGAAAAAGCTTTGCAAAATGCTCAGCGGGAACCAGGCCTTAAAGTAGTCTGGATGTTTTTTTTACCTTAGAGGAAAACAATGAGGTGAGTGAAAATCACTCACCCCCATAGTTCGAGCCGACGTGTGACAATGAAACTATCAAACGTCGGCTCTATTGATCGGGAAGTGAGCAGAAACATGCACTGATCCGCTCACTTCCCGATCGTCTCCCTGCAGAGAGCCGTGACTGTCAGTTACCTAAGCCGATTAATCGATTATTGAAAAAGTTGACAACTTTTTCAATAATCGATTATGTCGATTAGTTGTTGCAGCCCTAGCTAGTATATGTCCTCCCGTGACCCTTAAAGAGAACTATGAGGAAAAACATTTACCCCATAGTTCTCTTTTAATGCATTCTGTCTTAAAATCCTCCCAGTACCTTTTTCTGCCCCCACACACACTTACCTGTCACTGCGCTAGTCCTGATGTCTTAAAATCTGCCCAGTACCCTTTTCTCTCCCCACACAGACTTACCTGTCACCGCCGCTGGTCCTGCTGCAGGGCTGTGTGTGTCTATGGACGCACACAACGACGGCAGGGAACGAGGACACATGGGTGCCTCCACAGCAGCTGCTTAGCTGATGGCAGCACCCGTGCAGGGGGCGGGGACATGAACGCTGCGGGGACCCACTAGAAAACGAGGAACAAAAGATTTTTTAAAGAAGAAGAAAGGCAGATTTATGTAGAGGTGACATCCTAGGTGGAAACTTTAGTATCACTATAAGTGTGTGTGTCCTGGAAGAATAATATTTATCCAATGACCTCAGTGGAGCTCCATGATGCATGAAATGATTTCTTGTGGCATATGGAAGTGGTTTTGTTATTACCGTCTTACTACACACGCTAATACTTTACTAAGATTCCAGATCCAGTTCTCCAGGATAATTTGTACTCAGGACAATCAGGAGGGAAAACAAAGTACATAGAGGGGGGCGGAAACTTAAAAAGCGAAACTTTACTTAAAAATAAAACTTTCCAACATTCTTATCCTCCACTTTTTCAAATGCTGACCTCTCTTTAAACCCTTGCCTCCAACTTCTGGAAGCCATTTAAGGGGTTCTTAATGATGGGAGTTAGGGATAGCCTTCGTGATCATGTGATCACTGTGATTGACTGTTACAGCAGTCACATGATCGGGAGCCCATTGCGCCAGCCCCCGATTGTAAACAGTGACCGGGAGCTGCCACTGACTGCTTAATCACTATGCTTGAAGCATGCCAGTGAACACACTCAGCATAGAACAGCGCAGCTGGTTGGCACATATATGAGGCAGCTGTGCACTAAGACCTACCCACCATGCTGCTGCATATATGCATTAGGGCCCTTCACACCCGATGTGTTGGGGCTGCGTTGGATGTATTATCCACCTCAGCCGCAATGCAAGATGAGGCAATTTGCCTTCTCCCAGATGGGCTCAGTTTACACCACTGCGTTGTGGTAGTGTGTGTTGAAAAAAATTTCAGCATGCAGTACTTTTTTTTTTCCATCTCAGCACAGTGCGACATGGTACAACCGCATGGCATTGTGCTGTGCCCATAGAACTTAATGAAATGCTACTTGTGTTGTAACAAAAAAGTAAACAGTGCAATGCGTTGCGATGAAGTGCTTTGGCACTGTGCTGGGCACACACACCAGCAGCCATGCGTTGTATTACGGCTGCTGGTGGGAATGGGCCCTTAAATTGGCAGGGACAGGTTTTTTTTTATTACCTTATTTTCTGCTGTATCCGCCCCCTGCCTCCATTTTTGCCTAGGCAAGAATTACATTTCAGTCTTCTCCTGAAGTCTCTTGGGATACCGCCATCACATATTCCGAAGGCATTTCTTCCCACACATGTGCAGAGATCTGGTGCTGTGTCTGTTTACGTATAAGGTTAGGTTCACACATCGCCGATCCCGGGACGCGCGATTGTGTGCGGGTGCACACAGCGGTTGCTTCGCAGCTCAATGGGGTTACTGTGTGGCAATCGCCAAAAAAGGTGCATGTACCTTTTTTTGGGACACACGACGTGCAGCTTTTTTAGCACAGGGGGTATCACTTCGGGAGACCGTGCGATCTGCCCAGCATGACTGGGGTGCCATTAGAAAATAATGGCACCGCCAGCGCAATCGGCAGTAGTGGGCAATTCCGTGAGCGCTCGGATTTCATGCACGATTGCCGCGCAGTCTTCTGCCTGGCATTTGTGACGGCAGAATTCCAGGAGGTATTACTTTCCACCATTTAGTGAAGTTCCGGTTAAGGCCTCATTCAGACAGGCCGAAGACTTCACCGCGATAGAGCACCAGCTGCTCAGCCGCCTCCTGGATGCCGTTATTTTATTTTTTTATTTCAATAGGAATTTCAATTGCAATACCACACTGCAAACACATACCCAACGTGGTTGCGGCGCAGTCACATTGAGTGCAATGGTCATGTTTGGCCAGCGTCACCACCTGCCATATGCGACATGCTGTTTAAAATTTGCCACAAAACATCGCGGATGCAGCCTATACAAACCTGAGTAGCTGCTATTTTAGCTTTTGGGTTATTGCTTCAGGGGCAGTAAAAATGAAGATCAACTGCTTGTGTTTGCCACCCTCTAGTCATCCATGTGAATGAGGCCTGAAAGTGGAACTACATCCTACCCAGGCAAAATGTAATTTAATTCTATATAAATATGAGGAAAAAAAATTAGGGATGCCCGATCTATCGGCCGAAAATGGCACTTTTGGCTAAAAGCCGAAAGTGCCATTTTCCTGCCTGTACATCGGCGCATCCGTGATTTCTTTCCTCCCCGCTGGTCGCTGCTCTGTGTCCCAGCAGGGAGGTGATAAAGTGACAGCCGGCCAAGCGCTGCGGGAGGAGAGCGCTGTGAGTGGCCGGCGTCTCTCCTCTCACACCGCTCAGCCTCCTATCACAGTCCGGCAGAGCGGTGTGGGGGCGGAGACAGGACACGCTGTCACTGGAAGCTGAGCTCTCCTTCCTGAACCACTCGCTCAGCCTCCTATGACAGCGTGTCAGAGAGGAGAGCGAGAGCAAACACTCAGCGATCAGTGATCGCTGAGTGTTTGTAGATAATTGAGGACATGGTATGCTGACTATATCCTCAATTATGAATGAATGGGAAGAGATCTACATCACCTCCTGTTCATTCATAATTGTAGTTATAGTAAGCATACTCTGTCCTCATGTTATGAATGAACAGGAACACTCAGTATAGAGGATTCCTGTTAATTGATAACAGGGGCTGCAGAAAAAGAGATCGAGGACTCTGTTCTTAATCTCTTTTTCTATTTCAAAAGGGAAATATCAGGGGTCTGTTTAGACCCCCAATATTTCCCCGAAGCCCCTAAAAGTAAAGTAAAAAATAAACATATTTAATAAAAACTGAAAAAATAAATATAAAAAAATAAAAAGTTTATAAAAAATAAATAAAATATTTAAAAAATTTGAAAAAAATTAAAATAAAAACATTTTCAGTTTCGGCCTGACAATTTTTTTTACATTTCGGTTTCGTTTCGTTTTTTTCATTTCTATTTCGGTGCACCTCTAAAAAAAATACTAGTCCATGAAGTCCAGCATTGTCTTCCAAGCAGACGAGGATCTCCTTGCATTACTCAGCTCCAGCAACACCATCTTGAGACGAGACACTTCCCTACCATCTCTCTACAATAACCCTGGCCAGCTGGTCCCCTTGACCCTGCTTGGGCCCATGTCAGTAGTCTAATGCATCCTGCGAGGACCCCTCCAGTGGACAGCCAATGGGAATTGTCCCTGTCACACAGGCAGTAACGTGGATAACTAGAAGAAGGACCCCAGCGCTGGCTAATCACATGACCACAGCTTAGGGTAAGGGAAAAGGTTTTTATTTTATCCTGGAGTCGGGCTTTAAGCTTTTTCAGGAGTGCGGTGTTAAAAAATACAACACATGTAAAATATAACCATAAAAACATAACCTTTCCCCATTTATAAATAGCTTCAACGGTTATTTTATCAAAACATAATTGTACCTCCTGACAAACAGGACAATAGCAAAGTAAGCTTTGTTACACAGGACAGCAATGGACAAAGCATATTGTTCTAGAACGCCTTGTCTTTAAAATGCCAGAACTGAAAAGAAATACTTTGCTTGGAAATGTGTCATTGTTTTGATCTGGATTCATTATTGCATAATAAATAATCCAATTATCTTATATTTATTTCTATTTTTAGTAGCTCATTCGCTCTGCCAATAGCAATTGATCACTACACAGATGGAACAAATGGCTCTCTATGGAGTAAGCTAGACAATTTATCTGATTAACCGATTAATCGAACTCAATAATCGGCTAACTAATCGATTTTGAAAATAATCGTTAGCTGCAGCTCTACAAGTAGCATGCAGTAGCATTGTGTAGTTTTCAGCCACACATAATAAAAGTGTAATCAGTGACCACAGTTATGTGTTATTACATTCTTCTTGTGTAGCTAACTTAATTATCAGACATTGAAATAACTAATAGTCAAGTTGTACAGAACTCAATGTGAAACTTCAAATTTCCCACATACAAGCATGGAAAAAATACTAAAATAGCATTGGGGTTTTTGGTTTGCACATCCATATTCATTCCAGTGGTACAAAAATGATCCTCAGATCCGGCTGGATTCTACAGCACTTGCTCCTCCCTCTCCTACGCTGCAACGATGGTATGTCCCTCTGCGTCCTCACATCCTATACACTGTGCATAGAATGTGAGGACCTTAGACCGCTGGAGCGGAAGAGGAGAGAGACTGCGGAGACAGGTCTTAGAGCAAGCTGGTGCCGATGATCAGGTGAGTATAACTTTTTTATTGTTGCACCTAGAACTTAACCCTTGTAGTGTGAGGGTAGCCCCACTGCAAGGGTTAAGAAAACATTCCCCTGGAGTTCTTCTTTAAGGTAAACACTGCAATAATCAGTAAAACAAAGATGTGGTCACTGAAAATACAGTATACTTTACCTTTTAAATAAGGCCAATACATTTCTGTAATGACATAGACATCTCTGCAATTTTGGTAAAAGGGATGTGGTGTGGTTGATTAATGATAGTCAGTCGTGACCGATAGAATTCATATCATTCTTTCTCTGTGGAGCAAGGCACTAAAAAGCCTTTTACCAGCTTCACGTTTTCCGCCCAATGCAGTGTGTTTAGACATTTCTTGCTGTGTGTTGCTTCACTTTTCATATTGGTTTATGTAGTGAAGGTTTTATATGTGGTAACAGAGTTTTGCTTTGCTGTGCATTAAGAACAGAGACATCAATGCGTCTTTTATAGTAAGGTCATCACATAAAAATGTGGCTAACATTATGTCAGGCTTAGTTCATCCTACGCGACCTCACACAGTGCCTTGGCATACCTAGGTGTAACCTCACTAAAAGGGATTTTGTTTGCTTGGTTTATACTGTTGTCCAACCAAACTCCCAGACTTCCCAAGTGGTGCAAAAATAGAGTTTGAAGCTAGCGAAGGTAATGAATGTGACTTCAAGAAGAAAATAGCTCTATAGTTGGGCTAAATACGACTTGGCACTTAGCCCCAGTTGAGGTTGCTGGCCCCGCTGATATTATAATGGTTTAGGCACCACCTTCCCTATTCTCAAATTACTTAATTCTGACTTAGTCAAAACTAAGCAGAACAGGACTGCACATTGTTAGACGCTCTAACCTCATTTGATTCTTTTTGTGAAATCCCATTTGCCCAGCTATAGAAAAATAAACAGGATTACAGTACAACGGGCTTCTGTAATTCCAACACACAAGTACCGGGTTAAATACATTTATTGTAACCATCGGGGCAAAACCTTTTTTTTAGGTTAATGCAAATTTGCAAAGCATGCATAGTATACAGTAAGCACGCTGTCAGTAAGAGCTTGGAGTAATAAATAATAGTTTCTTATTGAATGCCACGGATTATTGTACATGCATCCTCAGATGGTTTAAATAAACATTCACAAATCAGCCAGTGCTCCTATTCAGGGCCGGGCCGAGGGAAGGTGGCACAAATAGGGCAGGACCTGCAACCTATGCTGTTAATGTAGTTCATAGCTCATGGGCATAAAGGGCACTTTGGCCTTTTCATCTTGGGTGCTAAAAGACTCTGTCTATGCACGGCTTATGTTAATGATTACTGTCTGCACTGAATGCTTCTTAGCGAACTGTGTTAAAAGTATTCATGTCAGTATAATAAAAGTAAAAACTGGTACTCCGATCTCAATATTCTATCAACAATGTCACTGGCGCCAACGTTCATCCTCCAAAGTGGTGTGAACACAACAACTTCTCACAGGTGGGCAGCACTTTGAGCAGTCATGGTGTCTGAAGGTCTAGCAAACAAGAAACAGTAAGAGGCGCACTGTTTCTATGTTTCCTGTTTGCTATACTGTGAGGTACAGCTGGCGGTATACTGAGACGCCGCAGCTGAATCGGATCCCGACAATTATGTCTGGATCCGCCCAGCTACGTGAGTGACAGCTGGCTCTGCCTATCTAGAGGCAGAGCCAGCAGTACCCTCCCCCGTCCGTTCCGCCAGTCAGCGCTGGAACATCGGAGGGGGGAATCCAGCCCCTATCCTGTCACGGCAGAGAGCTGTGACAGGATCGAGAAGTGAGCGAACGCCGGTATGTGTTCGCTCACCTCCCGATCTACTGAGCCGACCTGTGACAGTCTCATTGTCACAGGTCGGCTAGAACTATTAGGTGAGTGAAAAGCACTCACCTCATAGTTCTCCTTTAAGTCGGACCCTGCGCAAAAACACAAAAAAGTGGGTTTCCCTCTTCACATCGAAGTGCCTTCTTCGAATCAGGACTCCACCGTTTTTACATCAGAGTCACCCTTTGCATTAGTAGCCCCCCTTTACACTAGAATCCCCTCTTTCATATGAGCGTCCGTCCCCCCTTTCACATTAGAGTTCCACCTTTACTTCAGTCTTCATTCCCCTCTTCAGATCACAGTACCACTACCACAACATTTTGAAGTACCCCTGAGGAAGCCAGAAGGGACACCAGGGTGCCACGGCACCCTTGTTGAGAAAGGCCGGTCTAGGGTACCATCATAAACCATCATAAAGCACTCAGCTCTTAAGCCATGCTGTGGGCTGACAATACATAGCTGTTTTGTGGACTGAGTGGTGTCAGTCCTGCCCAGTGTCTTTTGCTAAACCGCTCAACCACTCCCAATCTCAGATCTCTACAACATAAAGGCTAATAAGTGTGTAGTCCAACATAACAACTAAGACGGCTCTTAGACAATACAGGAAGTGTACAGAGGACACAAGACAGGTCTGAATTTCTGACAAGATCAACAGTTTTTTTCCCATTTATGAAACAGGTATAACAAAGTGCTTCCAATGGTATATTTAACTGACCAAAAAGGGAGTGAATAGAGAAGTTTGTTATTAGGATTTACATACATTTTAACCACTTCCGGGCCGCAATACCTCTCTTCATGGCTGCTCGCTGAAGTGGTTAAAACATGAACACGGCTGCTCACTTCGGCCGCCGGAGCCCTTCGGTTAAGTCGAAACAAAGGGCTGCTGTATGGGCTATTCACAACAGCCTGCACAGCAGCCGAGCAGCTCAGCCGCGCCGAACGCATATGCTTCGGCTCCGCTGTGCCAAAGACACAGCCGAAGCAGGGAGAAAGGTCGGCTGAAGCTGATCGTTCCCCCCGCAAATATAAACAACTGAGCAGAGACAGCTGTGATGTCATAGCTGACTCTGCCCGATTGTTGTCATTCACTGACAGGTTCTCACTGACAGGTCCGTCCTCAGGTTATTTGAGGACACTGGGCTGTCATTAAATGGCCCCAACTAGGGGGAGCCGGCTGTGACGTCACGTCCGACTCCGCCCATTTGTTTTGATTTGTCCGGGACCTGCGGGAAGACTCTAACAGGTGTCGGACAAATGTAAACAGTTCGGCGGAGCTTTATATTTTGCTGGCATCTGTCAGATTCTTCATTCTGCAGGGGGATTTTTTCACGTGCGGTCGGGTTTTTAGGGGGGACCCCTGGAAAAGCACCCTCCCAGCGCCGAGTGCATATGGCCTGGTATGGCAGGGTGGGGGGGTGGGG
>NW_017306350.1:1296893-1349559 GCF_000935625.1 Nanorana parkeri | reverse complement strand
TTTCCCCCCCCCCCCACATTTTTGGGGGTGGGGTTCCTCCTTATAATTTCTACCAGACCTTAAGGGCCTAATATGATTTTGGGGGGGTCTGGTTTTCTTTAAGGGTAATTTTTTTACTTCCGAGGTAGCGAGCAGAATAACCGAGCAGCATTCGGCAATTCGCTCACTGCCGTTCGGTCCCTATGAGAATAGAGAATAGGCAGCGTGTCCTTCACTGCAGCTCAGGCGAACATGTTGAGCATGTTCGGCTAAACCGAAGTCAGCCTATGTATGGCTGATTTTAGCCGATGTACGGCTGAAATCAGCCATATGGGGCCGAAGTGAGTAGCCGAACGGCGTTCGGCTCGGTTATTCACTCGGCCGCCTTCAGCAGCTTGATGAATAACCCCCTATGTGCTTTTGGAAAGGTCTGTTATTTTCTGCAAAACCAGTCACTAACTTCCGAGATGTAAAAACACACAGCAACTCTATCCATTGAAAATGAACTGGATTTTTGTGCCTAGTGGATTTGGATCTGCCTGATGCTTGGATGCACAAAAAATATTTCTAGAAGTGCAGTCAGATGCAGCTAAAATGCACAGGAACCCTATTCGTTTCTACTTTAAGGAGAACTATGGGGAAAAACACTGACCCCATAGTTCTCCTTTAAGGACTGTAGATAGAGAAGAGCTTTTTTTTTTATAACCACACAATGTGCAGTATAAAAAATCAGGATTACACTATATTATTATTTGGCTACAGTGAAACTCCAAACAGTCAAACAATAAACTTGGATGCTGAATATATTTGACATGTGGTTTTTGTTCTCTTTTTAGAATTAAATCATATGTTTGCTTCCTTCCAATGCTACATCAGCTGTTTTGGGAAAGTGAACAGGCCTGGCAGAGCCTGAAGAAAAATGAAATCCCTGTCCGCATTTAGATACATGTGTTAAAAATAAAATACCATAGGTCGCTCTCTATTATTATTTCTTTTTTTTGTCTTTTTTTTTCTCAACGTGTTGTGTTTGCTAAGATCACATGACTTGCCAGATAAAGATCTTGTATTGTTAGGATACAATGTGGGTCATTTGAGTGCAAAACTGTATGCAGACACTTACATCCTGCTCTGCAGACTCAGCAAGTCCCCTTAACCCCCCATTAAGAGTAAAAACATAAAAGGTTCAACGTCCTTCCTGTGCTATCTAAAATGGAAAAGTGATCTTGTGTATTTAGTGCTGCAAAACCTAAGTGGCAAACATGTACCGATGGTTGTGCTGAACGCAGTAGTGAAGCAATGCAAACTATCCGCATTACACTCAGACATGCAAATATACCTGTCTTCTATGAAGGTGTGACCAGAAAATTATATTATTTCCTTTCACACATCATCATTTTATATATTTTTATTTGTATATGATCTTAATCACAACTGTAGAAAATGGTTTGTTTTTTTCTAGAATACAGTAGGAAAGGATAAGAACCTTTGCCAGGTTTTTGATCCCACGCTGGGTGTCGACATACAGGGTCACTGGGACAGGAAGTGACATTTCGTTAAGTGAGAATTTCCCCATCAGCAACCCAAACAACAACAATAAAAAAAAAAACGTTTCGTTCAATACTAGATTTTTTCCCCCCAGGAGTCTGGACTTAAGATGACTGTTCCCGGGTTAAGGTGATTGCCAACTAATCGATTATGAAAATAATCGTTAGCTGCAGCCCTAGATGGATTGATTAGTTAAGTTTAAAAATCTTGTTTATCACTCAGCACTCCTTTCACCTGTAACTTGTATTCTTGGATAATCCAAAAGCTGGCCATACACTGTATGAAATTCATTCCGTGGATGGCTCTGCCTGCAGCCTTGGGTCCGGCATCCTTCGATTAGAAAATGTTTGGAGAGCAGTGACGGCAGTCAATCAGCTGCCCTTACTGTTCAGGTATTCTGACTGCAGCACACCCGCTGCTGTCAGAATACAATATTTCAGTGGGAGATTCAGCCATCCACGCTGTTTCGTGTGGATGGAGGAATCTGTTATATTTTTTTCGTTCAGCCCGCAGGTTGATCGAAAAAAATATATAACCGTGTATATTCAGCCCGATTCCATGTTTAATTGAGAGTCAGCCGGTAGAAAGACCTCTTCAGCCCATTTAAGTTTTGTCCATAAGGGCACCATTTGCACTAATTATGAAAACCTTTTAAGGTCACATACTCCATATACTGCAATCCATCACTATTAGAACAGTATCCAGTAGTTTATGCATATGCCTCCGAACCAGTAATTTGGAGCTCCGGGTTACCTCCCCCATAAAAGACCAGCTTCAGGATGAAGAAAACAAAAACCCCTTGCAGTGGGATCCCAACTCCCCCCCGCCACATCCCACAGTGCAAGGGTTAAAGGAGAACTATGAGGTGAGTAATTTCATTTCCACTCATCCTCATAGTTAGAGCCGACGTGTGACAAAGAAGCTGTCACAGGTCAGCTCTTTCGATCGGGAAAGGAGCGGAAACATGCACCAATCTGCTCACTTCTTGATCATCTCCCTGCAGAGAGCGGTGACTGTCCTCCAGTGCCAAGTGGAGGAACGAATGGGGGAGGGAGCGGGCACAGCTGGGTCTGCCTCTTGAGAGCCAGCTGTTACTCACACATCTGGGTGGATCTCGACAGTGTTGCCGGGATCCGTCCCGGGTGCGGCGGTCTCAGTATATCACAGTATATCGCGGCAACAGGGCTATTAGCCCTGTATTGTATCTGAAGGAGGCAGGCATGGGATTGTACACCCCATTGACACCCATCATACCATAACAATAAACTTAAATAATAAAGTAAAACACAACAACGATTGTGGAATAACTAGGCCGTGGCACCTTTATTGGGTTTTAATTAATTTAACCAATAAATAGACTTTAACCTTTATTACCAAGCAGAACCACTGTTAACCATTAACAGACCATCAAGCTTAGTCATCAAGACTCAAGCAGCAATAACTTACACCAACCAAATTACTGTTTACAACCACTGTCCACCCACAAAGTGGGCGACATTACCCCATAAAGATTGACCACGACAAGGGAAAGAACAGTAAAGGGGAGGGTGGGCGGGAAGCAGGTGAAAAGATCCAAAAGGAATTGTGAAGATAATCCAGAGGTGAGTCCAGCTGGCAGTTCTGAGGTAAATGCTGACACTGTCCAGTGACAGAAGTGACTAAATAGGGGGAAAGGTTACACTCATTGGTCAGCTGTTTTCCCGCCAAAAGTCTGTCACCAGTCCTGTGCTCAGCTGACTGAAGGTCTGTCCAGCAACTGAGGTAAATCGTCCTAGCAACAGCAGGCAGCTTGTAACCTGAAAGACAAAGCAGAAAGAACCAGCAAAGCAGTCCCAGGGAGACATGTACATGACAGTCACTCCACACCTCTATGCAAATATAATTAGTTTTAAAAAACACATGGGTGATAGGGGCGACAATCCCATGGGGCCACTTCTCCTATTTTGCTTCCGTGGCCCTAAGCCCTCGTTCACACCTGACCGTTTTGTAGCGCGTTCTACGCTCGACGAACGCTCTACAAAACGGTCAAAAATATAAATTGCATTGTAGTTAATGCCCTCGTTCCCACCTTGCCGTATTTCCGCCCGTCCCTAACGCCCTACAAAACGGCCCACGCCTGAAAAGGTCCCGGGACTACTTTGGGCCGTTTTGTAGGGCGTTTTCCATTGGAATACAGCCAAGTAGTCTTCGGAATCAGCGACGGTCGCGCGACTATTTTACCGCGAATCGCGGTAAAAAAACGCGCAACAGACGCGCATATTACAATACGCCTAGGTGTGAATGGGGCCTAACAGGGGTTTGCAGCCAGGAGAACCCTAGAGAGGAGGCTTCATGGGACCAGTCACACAGATAGAGTGAGCCTATTGGAACAAGCAGTAAGGTAAGTATCACTCCTTATCCCTCTACCCTCTACTTTTTTTTCTTGTGCCTGGAGTTGGGCTTTAAGGAGCTCAGCCCAATACTAGAGTTGCCAACACTGGTTTCTTAATACATTTGTTTGTGTGCCATATACTGGCTGATACATACCACTCATTTCATGCAATGTAATCTGCTCATGTATGCTTTCTCTTTAGGAATGATGCACATGCATTTATTTAATTTAACAATAAAATTATCACTGACAGAAATGTTGATGGTACTTATCGCAGCTTCAAGCTTACAGTCTGTGAAAAAAAGGAAGATATACCAGACTCTTAAAGGTTTTATTGACATAAGTGATTTACTAACTTGACATTTACATACTTATTTCCCTTGTATTGTATTCTAATGTGAAGCATTTTATATATTGTGCAAAACTATGTAAAGAAATGCCATACCACAGACAACGTCACCCTCTCATAGAACACATGCATATCTATACTATTGGTGTGAATCAGAAGTAACAGAGCCAAATGTCTGCAATACATTTTTTATAGCATATAGCCACGTGGCCAAAATAGTGGACACATCATCACTATGACATAATATACATTAAGTACAGGCCCAGTTCACTGATATTAAAGGGAATTTTTTAGCTTTTCCCTAAAGAGATCAATATCAGGCAAATAATAATGATTAATTTGTGTTAATGATTTGAATGAATAAATGTGTTAATGATCAGAAAAAAAGTGATGTTTCTATATATACTTTGTAATTTTATATGTACATGGTGGAAACCATATTTGCTCCTTTCATACTATATGTAGGCTATGCTCCCTGCTTGCTACATTTAAAAAATTTACATGTCACATGAATCTATAAGACGTGCCTATATTACCCAAATCATTTTATTAATAGGAGTAAATAGGTGCCTTTGTTTTAGCCTGTATAAAAACACTGCTTTCAGGCAAAATCACAATAACCTCTGGCTACTAGAAGTATTCTGGCCATTTCATGTCATTAGAGACTCCAGAGAGTCTATTGTTTTCAATGTCTGGTTGACTTGTAGCGAGATAAGAGGGTTAGAAAGACATCCCATGTAAAAAAAAGCTACTGAGGAAGAAGCAGTGTGCATAATGAATAAATATGGCTGCTCTTATGTAACATCCTGTTACAAACTATACTTAGAGACAAGGCTTTTTAAGACATTAACACTCATTCAAATACTTAAAGTGACATTGAAGTAAACCCCCCCCCCCCCTTCCCAATTCTGCTGTAGGGACTTAAATGATGCCTCTTAATTCGATCATCTTCTTTACCGTCCTTTTCAGCTGTCTCTCCAGTGCTGGGTGCGGGTCTCCGATCCAGCGCTGACTCCTCTGTCCTCCTCTTCTCCAATGTCCCACGGTGTCTGTGCGGGACTTACCATGTGTCCATAGACTTACCATGTGTCTTTCCTCGTCTCCCGGCCAAACATCTGAAGTGCGCATGCGCCCGCCCCAAGATCCTTTGCGGCCGCCCAAGACTCTTCAGATGTTCGGATGGGAGCGCGCCGCAAAGACACAGGTAAGTGTAAACCCTTTTTAAAAGGTTTTTTGTTTTTTTTAAATGTTTTTGCATATATCTACTGCTTGCCAGCGGTAGATACATGCAAGAACATGTAAGGGTTTGTTTCCTTTATTTTCACCTGGTGATTCGTCCAGTAAGTCTGTTATTTTTAAATTTCCTTTAACAAACCAAACTGTCCAGCAAAACGGGCAGATTGCGGGATGAGGCAAACCATTTAACACTGACAGGGGTACTTAGAATGGTCAGCTTTTATTTATTTATGTAAATCCTTTAACCCGAAAGGAGAAAAAAAACTGTTGCTGTAACTGGTTAAAAAGTGTTAGTCAATCTAAAGGTGCCCATACACTGCTTGATTCTAACGGGCCGGTTCTGCATTGCCGTCATCGGAAGCCCGCCCCTCAGCGGGGCGGGCTTTCGATGATCGCAAGTACGATCTGCCCGTCCAAGGTGGATACGACCTTGAAGCATACGACCGTCCAAGAAGAAGCATACGACCATCGCAAGACAAAAGTCTTGCGATGGTCGTAAGGTGTATGGGCACCTTAAATCCATAGTGCATCTAATACTACCCTCTCCACAGGGTGACAATGTTGGTTTTCAAAGGTGGCTCTGTTGCTCCTCCATAGAACAGAGCCAACCTAAGACAAGAAGTGTCATACTGGCTGGATCACTAGGTAAAAAAAAAGGGGGAAAAAAAAGCCTAAAAAAAGAAAACGAATGCCACCACATTAAAGGATCGGTAAACTGCATTATATTACATTTATTTTTTGGGGTATAGATATTATTATTATTAGTAGTAGTAATAGTAGTACTAGTGTTATTATTACAGGTATTTATATAGCGCAGAAAATGTACACAGTGCTTTACATACTGCATATTCACATCAGTCCCTGTCCTCAAGAAGCTTACAGTCCGATTGAACACACATGCTGGGCCAGTTTCAACAGGAGCCAATTATCCTTCCAAAATGTCTTTGGAGTGTGGGAGGAAACTGGAGTACCCAGGGGAACCCAACTCCTTGCAGATACTGTAAGGGATATGACTGGGATATGCTTTAAATATTAACTGTCTTACCTGCATATGAATCAGCCAAAGCATTACAGCTTGGTCTGGGCAGTGATTGGATAGTGAAGGAGCAGCTGATTACTGAAAATGCTATCACTGTGATCTCTTCTCCAATCAGCAAACTCCATTTGTTAGATTCACAGACCTGTCAAATGCTGTAAAGTTTGACTGGCTTCCTGGTGAATGGGCCAAAATACAACAACAGAGCAACAGATGATTTTTCAATCAACTTTTTCGAAGGAGGCGGGTAAAAACTGTCAGCCACGTAGTGCACAGTTTGGGTATTCTGACACCAGCTGTTATATGACATCCATGCTGTTTTGCACATGTGAGCCAATTGGGCTGTTTTTTGTTTTCAGCCCCGTGGGGCTGAACATGAAAAATCGTAAAGTGTGTGATCGGTTTTGGTGTGGATGGAGGAAATATGTATGGCTAGCCTGGATGGAGAAATCTTTGCATGAAAGGCTGGCCTTCTTCCATTTTCAGCGCCGATATGCAGGGTGTTAATGGAGGCTAGTAAGAAGACAGATTGAGATACTATTTAATAATATTTTTCAGTATCTATAATAAATACATAACTGATTCTATTTGCCTTTATTTACACTTGAACCTTGATTGTTTTGTAGATCGCTTATATTATATATGTGTTCCTGCCACTAAAAATGGGAAATGTTATGATTTCCTTTATACCGTCTTCTCACTGTACATTCAAAACCGCATTTTAAACTGATTGATTTTACATTTTCCTGAGCTTCGTATGTTTTCAGTCCCCTTGGCACCCTGTGAATTACATTTTCCCTCCATTTTACGGTTTCTTAGACTTGACTTTTTCTGCTCCCTTGAGAACGATAAAATGGTGTTGTAACGGTATTTAGAAGTGTCCGTGGTTGCAGTTACTGGAGTCATTGAATATGGCAAAATGATTATATGTCTTGTGAATTATTGTAATGTGACGGTCTTATCATACATCTTCATGAGCCGGACAATTATGATCCTGTGGAAGATCCCTATGGAGGGAAGCCTACTAATGGCTGCTTTCTTTTACACATAATTGTTTTGCCAGCTTTGTTGACAGTGATATGGGTCAAGTGAAGACAGTTGTTCTCTGCCAAGTATATGAGCTGCCAACTTTACTTCCTCCTTCCTATTTTCTGTAGAGTCTTACTGAAAGCAGACCTCCTCTTAGATTAAACGGAGGATTAGGTTTTACTCCAGTCTGGCACGGTGTCAAATCGTCTGCCAGATATACCGTATTATACTGGAGATGCAGTCATTGTGTCTCCATCCTCCTGATCGCCATGTTTAGCAGGTGTAAAGTGTGAAGAGTCTTTGCCATTTTAATGCTCTTCCTTTTTTGTATTTTTTCTTGAATAAAGACGTAATCCTTTTAGTGCCAGTATATCACTCGACTCATAAATCAGATCATAATAGAACCTCTTCTTCCTTTCCAAAGGAAAACCACAGCCAAGTCTGAAAATTGCATGCTGTTCCATTGGGAAAGATTCATCAACCTCCGTTACATGTTAATGTGGTCTTAAATCCTATTGACATGAATGGTAGTTACAGGCAAAATGGCAGCGTTGAGCCTTAATGGAGTTTGATGAATCCCTCCTTCCAGATTCAACACAATAGTTCCATTTGCTACTCTCACATGGCAGACAAGCTGGTGTGATAGACAGATGCAACGCACAGATGCCATCTTTCAGACATAAATTATGGCACTGGCTAGATCTTTGTGCATGCAAAATGAGACAAAACAACACAATTGGTATTTGTTGTGTGAAAAAGGGGTTCTAAACTCATGGTTTGACATTTATTATACTCATGGACCAAAACAAAGAAATACTAAAAAAATAAGCAAACATAGGCTTAACTCTAGACTTAGCCACATAGCAGCAGATGTCCAAACTGCATGAACGAGTTCACGGCAGCTTGGCAATTGCACAAAAAGATAACAAGAACGGACATAAACAGTATTGAGCAGATTCGCATGTGGTATGGTGAGGAAGCCTGTTCCAAAGAGTTGTCAGAAATGAAATAGAGAATATAGCAAGCCAGAAATCCTACTGTCTACAGGTTGAGGTTACAACAGAGTCGATATTCTATCAAAGCCTTCAAAGCTGGATTCAAAACCATTATATTATATATAGCTGCTAATGAGAGCTTGTAAACAATGTTTTATAACTCCAGTCATAAGGCACTGCTGTCTAAAGCTGGCCATATACACTGTTAGAATTCTGTTCAAAATTGTTCAAAGCATTCGATCTTGCCATCATTGGGGTTGTTCTACTAAAGGCAAACAGGATGTTCACTTTGCAGTGGAATTTACCCTTTAGCTTAGTGAATGTGGCGAACATTCCCTTTGCAAAGAATACCCAATCATGTGCAAGGGGAAAAAATAAATAAACAGTATTTTTGCTTGTACATAGTTAGATGATGGAAATCATAAGAGATTCACCCCATTCACTAAGGTAAGGGGAAATTCCCTTGCAAGGTGAACATCCTATTTGCCTTTAGTAAATCAACCCCATTGAATCAAGTAATTTTGTTTGAAAGCACTTCATCCAGACCTACTACCTAAATGGAATCCCAGACCTATTAACCTGATTTCTTTTGTGTCTGCCACATGCGCATTAGAGCAGGTGTGTTTTTTCCCGAACAAAAATCTAATTCACGGTTAGAATTTCAATAGCTCAGATAAGAAACAAGAAAATGTTTCCATCTGGCTACTTTGATTTTCACTACCGTGGAAAATGAATGTTGATTAGATGCTATTAATTAATATTATACAGGATTTTTATAGTGCCAACCGTTTGTGCAGTGATTTACAATATAAAGAACATTACAATACAATTCAACATTACAATACAATTCAAGACAAGGTGGTAAGGAGGGCCCTGCCCGTGAGGGCTTACAATCTAAAAGGGAGAGGCAAGTGATACATGAGGAGGTAGCTGTGTGGGGATGAATTGTTTGAGAAAGTGATAGTTCAGTGGTTAGTTTGAGGTGGGATAGGCTGCATCTGCACGGACTGGTAGTTTATTTTAAAGCACCCCAGTAACCACCCAAAGTTTGGGATACTGTATTTGACCTTTCTTCCCCACATCCAATCACTATCCAAATCCTGCCGCCTTCACCTCCATAACATCTACAAAATACGCCCCTTCCTCACCAATGAAACCGCAAAATTACTCATTCACTCACCTGTTATTTCCTGTCTTGACTAGTGCAACTAGTACCTCCTTTTTGCATCGGGGCCCTGGGGTCACTAGTTACGCCACTGCCTAAAGACTCATCTCTTCAGGGAGGCCTTTCCCACCTCAACCTAACCACTGAACTATCACTTTCTCAAACAATTCATCCCCACACAGCTACCTCCTCATGTATCACTTGCCCCTCCCTTTTAGATTGTAAGCCTTCACGGGCAGGGCCCTCCTTACCATCTTGTCTTGAATTGTATTGTGATTGTAATGTCTTCCTTATATTGTAAAGCGCTGCACAAACTGTTGGCGCTATATAAATCCTATGTAATAATAATAATTTTCACAGCCAGTGACTTAACCTTGCATGGTCATGTTGTGGTTCACCCCGTTATGTCTTTCTAAGCAACATATTGGCCTGTGATGCTGTCACACTAAGCACCCAATACGGAGAATAGAAAGATGGAAAGGGTCTGGCCCTAGTGCAGATATTCAAGCTCTGGACACAGTACACCTGATTTTAGGGGTACTGGAACTTTTTGGGGATAGGGATGAGGTTTAGATTCACTGCTTCCATGGGCGAAACCCCAGGATCTACAAAGTTTGTGAATCATGAACTTATGGCCAAAATGTTTACAGGTTCGGAGCCAGATTTAAGCAGCTCATAACGCAGTGCATAGCCTTTTCTCTGGGCAACTGTGTCACAAGAAACGCTAATCTAAAGGAATGGATAAGCCAGTCGTCTTTTTTACAAGGGTGGGCTCACCGCAGCCATATGGTCAGTGTGTATGGGAGCTGTTAAGTAGACCTGTCAATTATGTGTAAGGAAGATTTTATTTTTTTTATTTACATTTTTTTGGCATTGGCACATGTCCTCCAATGGCATTGCTTGCTTCCCATGACTTTTGTTTAAAAATAGCTTGCCTATTAGTCTTACAAACGGATAGAATTGAAAAGCTTCGCTGTTGTGATGATGCCAGTGCTCCTCTCTATATATTCTTACACAGTGCGGAGAGCCGTGATGATGCCCCTCAGGGGTAAGTCATTGACACCCTGCACTAACAGTATGTTCTCAGTATGACACTAGACATCATTTAACCCAGAAAGCTGAGGACATCAAGTGGCGCTATTAAATTACCCAAAAAGACAGCTCTGGTGTGAAGCATGAGCTCCGTTTTTTTTATTTTACAACACTTGGCATCTTTCTAGTAAGAACATCAGCTCAATTATAGAATTATTTCATACAAAGACATCTTAATCCGACATCCTCTTATAATGGCCTTAGGGTGGGGCTCAAGCATTGAGTCACATGTGCTTGTGTTGTATAGCTTCCGTCTCAGTGGAATAATTAAAACAGACAACCCCAGGACATGCTTACTACAACAGTATATGCCTGTATGATTGCAGTGCTAGAACGCTCTGGCTGAGAAAGCTCTTTAGCACGTTAGTTACTGAATATTGCTTTTGCATCTTCCACATGACACACTAATACATACACAAAAAGGCAAATATATTTTCAATAGATATGGTTCATTATTGTGCTATTGTAAGGTAATCTTTCGCAGCCAGAAGATTCTAAATGGATGTACTGTACATGCCCAGCCACACCTAGTCCTCAATTAGAAGCTATTTTTTTGTCTAGCTGTATTAGAACTACAAGTCTCAGCATATTTAGGCCCCGTTCACAGTGAACGATATGGAGAATCGCGCGATTTCGTGCTGAGCGGCATTGAGCTATATTGCGCTATATTGAGCGGCAGTGCACATTTTGTTGCGCTACGTAGCGCGACTTTTGGGAGGCACTTTGTCGCTACTACATTGGGCTGTAACCAATCAATAGCGGTCTTGATGTGACATCATTCTTTCCTTCCATATTTCTGTGCAAAAGTGACCCTTCTGTAGCGCGATATCGCGCGGCAAGGTCGTGCAGTATCGCCGGTAATGCGCGACTTTGGCGACACCATTGAGTCTATTTGGGCCGAATCGCGCGACATTCGCCGAAAAATAGGTCATGTTCAAGCTACAAGCTTGAGCTACAGGCGACATTGAGCTGTGAGATGTGAACAGCTCCATTGAAATACATTGGATAAGCTACATTGAGCAACATTGCGCGGAAATATGCACGATTTTGGCGCGGAAATCGCGCAATAAACCGCTCAGTGTGAACGGGGTCTTAGAAAGGCTAGTCTTAACAAAGTGTAACAAAGAAATGGAGCAGAGCTGCAGCTGTTACCCATGGCAACCCATAACATCCATAACATTACTTGCATTTGATGGATGAAACCTAATTAGCTGATAAAGGAAACAACTCCAATTTTACTCCAGTTACCCTTTCCCTATTTTCTGTAAATCACCTGCTCTAACTGGAGTGTGGCTGAAACACATATATAGGAACTGTTTTACCTGCCAAAGGGTTTGTACTGTGGTTAAGCCAGTCTTGTGATTCAGACATCCATCTATGCAGCACAGCTTGGATGAGAATACATTCTTACTGCGCTGATTGGCCAATGAAGAAGCAGCAGTATAATGTTCATGAGGGCATCCCTCGGCTAACTTTGCTTTGTCGGCATGTTAGCTGTTAGCACATGTGTATGCCTATTGGTACCTAGTGCTGTCCCTGGTGGCCCTCTCTCTCCCAGTCTGATGTACAGGAGATTATAGAAGGCTGATATTAAAGTAGAAGAATATTAAACTGAAGCCAAAACTTTTTTTTAGTTTTGGATAAAGTAAGGGAGGGTTATAACCCCTGTCAGGGATTTAGCCATCTGTGTACAATTGGAAATAATTCCCTTCACTTCCTGTCTGATAGACACAACAGGAAGTGAGAGGAAATCCCTCCAAAGAGAGGCAAATCCCTGGTGGATTCCCGAGAACTAGTGTCCTTATTTGAAGATTTCCCATCTATTTTTGTTCTGGTGACAATCCAAAATGTAGGATTTTCTTTGACTTTGAATAATAATGAGCACCAGGACAAAGGGTAATTCTTCCTAAATGGGACACAGACAAATATAAAACCTGACAGTTCTAATCCCTCTATCTAAAGCAAAAAAAAAAGGGTTGTCTTCAATTGCATTTTAAGACACAATCAGGTACTTACACTTGTTGGATTTAAAATGACAGTTAAAGAGTAATTCCACTTTTGTTGAGAAAAAAAAAGAATCCTCTCTGGGTGATCTGTGTACATTTCAAGGATTTTAGCCATTTGCTTTTTGCAGATTTCTACCTTTTTGTTCTGAAGAAATAGCTGTTTGTTCCAGCATGTCATTTCCATACTGATTCCCACATGGGAGGGTCTGGGTTCATTATAATCAGCTGGTCGGCTTCCTGTGTTGTAAGCTGGTTGGCGTCCAGTGGCGTCACAAGGGGGGTGCAGCCCACACCGGGTGACACCATCAGAGGAGGTGACATTAAAATGACTGACAGTCATTTTGGTGTCACCCCCTCTGAAAAGTCGGCACTTGGTCATGGACCAAGAGCCTGACAGCTGCACAAGAGAGGACGGGACCTGACGGCATACTATCCCACCGGACAAAGGCCCCCTCCTCTCTGCTGGCGTCCATCACCGAGATGGCTGCTGGGAGTTAAGTGTCCGTAATGTCATTACACACACTTATAATGACATCACATGCGCACGTAATGACGTTGTGTGCTTGTGTGATGAGACACTCGGGACGCCTCTGTCGGCATCCCTTTAGTAGTTATTAATCCTTAGGGAGTCTCATACCAAAATTAAATTCCTATTGCAAGGGATGCCACAAAATGAACTTGTATTTTAGTGCAGACTTCTGGAAAAATTAGTCAGCCAATCACAGAAGCAGGAAGTGACATTTCTGGGGGTGTTATGTATACCAACTGTGTACGGAACGCCTCCAGTTCGCCATATTGCATTTAATTTGTTTTACCGATTTAGAACATTACAACAGTTGCAGTTTTACCTACCTGTGGTCCACCTGTTGTAAATAAACAGATGGACGGCAAGCTCCCTCCAGCGGGGCACCATAAATATACAGCTTTTTTTTCTCACTCACGCACACAGAAAACACTACTACTTGTAAACAGCCATTAACGGCTGTTTCATACAAGCAGTTGGACGGCTCTATAGTCCTCCGATCGCATGTACGGTGCCCAGCAGTGTGCGCCCCCCTCCTCTTTCGGTGCTGCCCCCCCACACTCCTCTTACCAACTACCCTTTACTAATTCACAAGGGGGGGCACATCTGGGTGCCCCTTTATAAAGATAAGCCCCCCTGCCCACAGGGCCAGGGTTGTGGGGAAGAGGCCCCTTGTCCTCATAGACATGGGGACTAGGTGCTTTTCCAGGGACCTGGAAAAGCACCCTCCTGGTATGGTGCAGGAGGGGGGGTGCACGCTTATCCCCCCTTTACTGCTCTGATTAAGGTTCTGGTATGGAATTTCAGGGGGGAATCCACGTTTTTTTTTCGGGCATTGGGGTTCCCCTTAAAATTCTGGTATGACTTTGTAGGGGAACCCCACCCCTTTTTTTTCTTCTTGACATTGGGGGTACCACCTAACATTCCTTCCAGACCAAAAGGGTCTGGTATGATTTGGGAAGGGAAAGTTATGATTTAATTCTGCTTTAATTCTGCTTCACTACCTCTAAGGTAGTGAACAGAATGACCGAACTGAATGCTGATTGAACGTTCAGCAATTCACTCTCTGCTGTTCGGCCCCTATGAGAATAGGGGTAAACAGCAGGGAATGAACTGCCCAATGTTCACTTCAGCCGATCCAGATGTTGTATCGGCTGAGGCGAACAGGCTCTTCCCTTCTCTTCAGCCAAATGCGCTGAGGCCGTTCAGCCGAGCCGAATGCAGCCGATGTCCGGCTAAAAATAGCCGTTCGGGGCTGCAGTAAATACCCAAACA
This sequence comes from Nanorana parkeri, assembly GCF_000935625.1. Taxonomy (NCBI): domain Eukaryota; kingdom Metazoa; phylum Chordata; class Amphibia; order Anura; family Dicroglossidae; genus Nanorana; species Nanorana parkeri. The sequence goes on along the minus strand of NW_017306350.1, from coordinate 1,334,958 downwards.
TACTTCGGTTCAGTCACTCATTCGGCTGCCTTTGGCAGCTTAGTGAATAACCCCCAAAGTTTCTACTACTTCTATTACTGACTAAAATGATTAGTTCAATTCAGTCTTCATTGCATTGTAAGTCCTCCTCTTCTAGTTGATTTTTTATTACACAAAAAGATGGGATAAAAATACCGTAGACATGAAAACGAACCCTCCTTATTCATCTGCTTGATTGTTACTACAGTGTAAAAAAACAATTAAGATGAAAACTGCAACATGTTTCACAGGAAAAAAAACACAAAGAAAAGAAAAAATAATGCTAACGTTTGCGTGGACAGGCAAATAATAGATCATGTGAACTATGCAGCAGTTTCCTTCCTGCTTTTTGAAAGAAAAAAGGATTAAAAATGGATTTGAGGCTGAGGAAAAAATGGTCTATAAACATGCTTAAAGGTAATAAATCTTTTCTTCATACTAAATCAATGCTTTACACTTTCCAAAACTGAATCAAAAGAATAGTTCTTACTTTTTCATTCGTACCTTTCCAGCTGTTCACTGACATCTTGCAGCCTTTTTGCCTAGTCCTGAGTTTTCTATACCCGACAAACTGCCTTACAGTTTAGGGTGGCCCCTCTAAGGATAACTATAAACATAAAATAGCAGGCTTAAAATATTCGCAATTTCAATTTGATGGCATGTTTAGAAAAATTGTTTGAACAAAAGTAATCTTCACAAGAGATCACCATCAGACGGAAAACTGATGTGTGGAACAGTGTTTTGGCTGTTTGCTTTCATAAAAGTGATGTTTTTCCATATGCAGGAGCTATGGGGCCTGGGAAGGCGTTTGAGGGACTGGATGTGAAGGGGGTTAGTTGACAGAATATTTCACAACTCTTCTTCCCTTACCTACCCAATCAGCATCTAGACTCCTTTGAACTTAACTCCTACCTCACAGTCCACATAATTCTGGTACAACATCACTTATGTCTCCTGATCTAGCCAGTGACCGATAAAAGTAAGGCCCCATTCACACTGAGCGACATGAAAATCGCGCGACTTTGAGCGATATTGCCGACGAGCGATATTGAGCGACGTGTCGCGCGACATCGCACAACTTTTTCCTATTGGGCTGTATGCAATCAGGAGCAATATTGCTCAAAATCGCTCGAAAAAAGGGTCATGTAGGAGCGACGAGCTACAAGCGACGAGCTACAAGCGATATTGAGCGACGAGATGTGAACAGCTCCATTGAAATGGATTGGAGAAGCTACATAGAGCGATATCGCTGCAAAAATCGCTCCATAAATCGCTCAGTGTGAATGGGGCCTAAGGCCCCGTTCCCACTGCGCGATATGCAAATTGCGCGTTTGTCGCGCGATTTGCATATTGCGCGACATCACGAGATTTGCCGCGCAATGTTGCGTTCAAGCTTGCATTGAGCAAGCTTGAATCGCGGCTAAATCCGCTCCAAAAAGGGTCCTGCTGTAGCGACACACGACCCGCTACAGCAGGACCCTTTGCCCCATTGGATTGCATTGGAGCGCGATATCGCACGGTAATTTGCCACGATATCGCGGGAATTACCGCGCGATAAATCGCTCAATGTGAACGGGGTCTTAGGGTGCCTGTCATCTCTCACTGACCACCGATGTAAGGAGGGCAGTCTTCTCCCTCTGACCATCAATATAGAAGGGCATTCTTCTTCTCATTGACCACCAACATAAGAGGAAATTTTCTCCTGCTGGCCACCAATGTAAGAGGGGAATTCTTCCTCCCACTGACCATCAGTACAAGGGGGTCTTTTGCTCCCACTGACCACAAGTGTCAGAGAGGCACTCTTCTTCCCAATTATTATCAATATAAGAGTGTCTTCCTTTTTCACTGATCACAAATGGTGGAAGGGCATTTCTTCTCCCACTAACGGCCATTCTAAGGGGGCACATCTGCTCCACTTATCCCTAATGTAGGGGGAATGTTTTCTTCACTGTTTACCAATATAACGGGCCATGTTTGTAATGTAAGGCAGGGCTAGACAAATCCCAGGAACCAAGTAGCCAATGCTCCTTAAAAATTATAGGCATGCAATGGTAAGAGGCCCTTAATTAGGGATGCAAAATTCCAGGTACAGCCAAGATTTCATTTTGCTATGGCGTCGTGTGATCTGTCCTACGTTTGATTTTGAAAAGTGAAATGAATTATAATACATGATACAAATCTATGTTCAGCTTAAAGCGACCCTGCTATGACTGGCATTTTTACAAAGCAGCATTTATATAGGTCACAAGTGAATTAATAACTACAAGTTGGACCACACCACTTACGCACCAAGTATAAAACAATATACTGTATATAACATGCAAATTACTTGTAAAAAACAGTAATCCTAACAACTATTCCCCAAATAATTAAAAACAATATGCCCTGTATATCTTGGTATCGAGACTTAACTTATTGAGGTAGCCATAGAATGAAGTGGTTATAAATTGTGTCCTTATTCAAACATTACATAGTCACCCTTAGCCTGTGTATTGTGGAATACTTGGTCCCCACCCCCCGGCCGCTGTGGTTCCTCCGACCGACTTATATGTCACTACAGCGTCATTGTGGGAGGAAGTACTTGACATATCCAATGGTCAAATGTTTGCTGTGGCTGTGGGGAGAAGATGCCTCAGCTTTCAAATACACGTCCTGTCAGAAAGGTACACAATTTTGTAAAAGAGACCCCATGGTGACCAGGTCACTTTATATATTATTTACTTTACCTGGTGCCAGTATGAATGGAACCACTGTATGTGTATCTTGCGCACATATGATTTTTTTGGTAGAAAAACAATGTTTCCTACAACACTGTCCATGACTGAGGAACTGGGTAATGTATTTGGGAAGGCAAAGATGTCATTAAAATGAAGCATAAGGTTGGCAGAACAGAGCTGGTTTGCAAACTGACTATCTTGGTAGATAAGGGTTATTACCACCTAGATGATGTACACACACATGTCCAAATTTGTTAAAGATCTGGGTAACAAAACAGCAGTTTTAAATAAGATATTAAGACATTTGCCAGATGCTGCCTCTGTTTCTTAGTAATGTAGTCTTTGGATCACAGTAAAATACCTGCTAAACCATTTCTCATGTAAATGACTATCCAGTTTCTATAGAATAGCATGCTACAGGCGGGCCTAACCTCAGAATTCTCCACAACACTTGCTTAGTGCAATGTCTTACCAGAATAAAAAACAAAATGAAACCTTAAGTGGTTTCATTTTTCTTCATCCATTACACTGTACAAAGGGGACACAACTTTGAAATCTAGGAGACTTCCTAAAATATTTCCTGGCACAAATGTTCTCACATATCAGTTCCCCTTTCTAGTGTTTGCAAATGTTCTACTTTTCTATCAAGAAACTACGCAATCCTTATTACACAATTTCTGTTGTCTTCTGCTGACCAATCTGTTGGATGCCTATCAAAGACTGGATGTACTCCAGAATACTTCACAACACATTTTATGTGATACTAAACTCAGGTGTTAAACCTAAATCTGAACTTATTTGTGCATTACTCAGTGGTAAATCCTCGGATCATCTCTGAATTCAGACTGACACTGATCTTACTTCTGCATGGTGGCTACTTTTGTTTCCGATGGTCCATGTGTGTGTTGTAAAGTATCCACCGCTCCAAGCCCACTCCTGTGGTGGACTACAATCTCAATACAAATTAGTAAATCAAATGTGAGATTGTAGTCCATCACGGGAGTGAGCTTGGAGGGTGGTTACTTTACAACACACACACAGGGACCACAGGGAACAAAAGTAGCCACCCTCCAGAAGGAAGGACAGTATCAGCACCAATTCAGAGATGATTTGAGGCTCTACAGTTGAGTAATGCTCACATAATAATGCTAAAATAAGCTACTTCACAGGTCGGCTACAACTATGAGGTGAGTGAAAAGCACTCACCTCATAGTTCTCCTTTAAGATTTAACTCCATGAGTTTAGTGTCACGTTAAAGGAAGTTTTTATTGAAGGTTTAATGTATTCTACCCTTGATACGTACCTGGGTGTCTGTGGCTATGGGTGTACTTAAGAAGTATAGCTATATTTCTAATAAAAGCCCCGATTACCACCACCAAGGAGCTCTTCCAAGTGTCATATATACCTGTAGCTGATCCAAGGAGACCTTCAATGCATTGTCCACAGGGAGCCGGACCCCCTCTTCTTCAAAGTTCTCCCATCTACTCCTTTCACTCTTGCTTGCTGCAATCTCTATTCATTCCTTTGGAAAAGCCTCCATCTTTACAAAAAATCCACAGATTACTGTATAAATTTACTTCAACAGTCCTAAGTAATTATAGCTGTTCTTTTACCACGTCTCTAGTGCTGACATATTGGACAGAAAATGTCGAGCACACCAAAGGGAATAGGCTTGCTTCATTGACTCTGTACAGAACCAAATTATGATTATCAACCATTATTCAATGGAAAGCACAGTGCATGTTCAGTAAGTGCAGATTTTCAGTTAGGATTGAAGTGCTGGCTGTCATATATTCTACATGCTTTCACTTCCATATATTTGTTGCTGTGTTAAATTTGTAGATTAGCCACTAGAGGAAGCTCTCAGTTTCGGTGCAATTGTTCAGCCTTCCTGTTTTCCAATTGTTAATATAAGATACCAGCCACACAGGCAGTGCATTGCTTTCAGTGGGTTAGCAGATCCTCAGACTTATATTATGAGTAGAATTAGCAAAACACAACCATTGTATAGCACTGCAAAACCAGAAGCAGAGCCAGTATGTGTAATAAGAAAATATGGATACGCCATGTAATATATAATTGCAGATCATAGATAGAAGAGCAAGCTTTAAAAAATATCATTAATATAGAAGAAGAGGCGATACAACCACCCAGCTTGGAAATGTTGCCTCCCCCTTGTTCTTATATAACCCACATACACTGTGAAATAAATCATAATGGAAAGTCCTTTTTTTTAACTTTGTCCAAGGGGTCACGTGACTGCATAGCGCATAGATGCTGAATTCCTAGAGCACTGAGGTCACCCACCAGCCTCCACTGCTCTAGGCGCGCAGAAGGACATAGCTGCTGGAGCTGCGCGGTCATGTGACTGCTTGAACAAAGTAAAAAAAAAAAGGGTATGTATTATTTATTTTACACTGTATGCAGGAGAGATAAGAACGGGGGAGACAACATTTCCAAGCTGGATGCTTGTATTGCCTTTCCTTCTACTTTACCTCTGACTTATATAATGACTTTATTTATATTTACATAACTTCACAAAAATTATCTTTTTTATATAGAAATAACTTTGAAGAGTATACAATCCCTACAGTAAACACTGTAGCAATGTGTATGAAATGTTATGAAACGCACTGGCATATAGACATGCACAGGAAATCAAGGTAAAAAGAAACAAAAAGTGAGCAGACGTTTTCTAGAAGCAATTTGGGCCAGTTTTCTGTGTATTTACCATCTCGGCAGTGCATTGTGCAGTTGGAGGTTAAACCGTGAACCACACCCTGCAACCAGTGATATGAAGAGAACTGGAGTAAACAGCTGTTTTCAGTTACATGTGGTAAGCATGAGAAACCCTATACACACAGATCAGTGTTTGGTAAGTTATACAATGACTACAGCATGTTGCCTGTTTAAATGTATCCACAAAATATGCCTTCTGTATAGAATGTGGCCTCACGTATACAATCTAGTGTGAAGGATAATGTAGTCCTTGGGCCCCTTTCACACAGCATTCCAATCAGGTCTGCCTGGCAGTTTTTAAAACTTAGCATCACACTTTCAAACTTTTTTTAAAAATGAGTCCAAATCTAACAAACCTACATTACCCAGCAAAGTATTCATTTACATTTATAACCTAGGCACTTACAGTAATTTCCAAACAGCTCCAACTCTCTTAGGTTAGCTTCCCCGAACTTCCTGTCCAGTACAAGATCACAAGGACAGAGCAGAGTCCAGCAGCTGTCCACCTACTAGCTTGGAGAAGGAAGGAGGAGCAGAGAGCGGGGCAGTGACTTGCCCTGCTGTCACTCTGTGTTTGTGGAGACACACACAGTTTACTAGCACACACAATGGTGGCTCCATAGGACCCTGCAAGGGAAAGGAAGCCACACTAAGGGCTAGTTCACACCAGCCCCAGTGCGTTCTGGCCCGATTGGTGCCGGAACACACTGGATTGCATTCCGGTCGGCTCACTTTGTTTTGGGGCGGGAGTGAAGTCAATGGCACCGCAGCCACGCCCTCCGGCCGCAGTCCGATCGCCTGCACCAGAACGCGTGGCACATCAGTGCCTGCGGTGCGGTCAGAAAAAATAGTGCCTGCAGCATTTTTTCTTACTGCACTAGACATCAGTGAGGGTGATCGCACTGCGGCCAGAGGGCGTGGCTGCAGTGCCATTGACTGCAATGCACCAATCAGGCCGGAACGCACTGGGGCTGGTGTGATCTAGCCCTAAAACATGATAGCAGGGCCAACAACAAGGAGCAGCATCCATTGTAAGTGATTTCATCAGCATTTGAAATAGCTTAAAAGCCTTTTGATTTTAATATCACATGTGTTTAACATCTGTATGCTGTAACTGAAAATGTCTTCAAAGGCTTTAATAAAGATGCTTTGCAAAAGCATTCTGTACACACTTCTGTACAAACTGAAGCCAGAGTAGCCTTGTAGTTAAAGTGGAAGTCCACCCTAGTTCCTTGTGGCCAACTCCGGCCACAATGAGCTTAGCGTAGTTTAGTAGGTTATGTGACTTTGCTGTAAAGCCATCTTCCATAATCACTACTGCCTCCTTCCTGCAAATGATCAGGAATGCATGCGGGTGGAAGTCCAGTTCCTGCTCAAGCTCCATGACTGCACCAGCAGTAGCGCTGGCTGCAGGTCTTATAGACCTCAGCACTCTAGCAGCATCTCCCTCTCCCTCTACTCCCGGACAATCCAAAAATGGAACCTGGGGCTGTTTTGTTTGACGTCATGTGCGAATTCTAACCGCACTTCAGTAGGAAAAGGCCGGCTATTACCAGCAGCAGGGTGTCGCTTAGCCCCCCTACATATCTATGTCTTTGACTGCATCATGACGTAGTGCATTCAAGCAATTCTGGTCAGGCTTTGCAATCACAGAACGTAGATAGCATGAGGGGACTGATCGATACCATGAATGGCCTGGTGTCACAGGTAATAGCCAGTAGTGTTTCAATGCTGATTGCTGGAGAACCAGAGCGCAGACACATAGTATTAGACAAGTCAAATATACTACTGTGAAATTATCTTGGTACATGCATTATATGGCTGGGTAATGTTTGTTGAATGCTTTCAGGGTGAACTTCCACAAAGTTACAATGAATCTACTCTCTGAAAATATGCTACGGCTTACATTTTCACATAGCCAAACAGAGAGCTATCTATCTGCCCATTACAAATAATTTTACACCTTGGTATCACTATACTAGTAGTACACAACTAAAACATTATGCTGTTACAAATAGATGCGACAGTCTGTATTTTTGGATTGTCAGGGAGACGTGCTAAATATAATAAGGTCACACCTTTCCCCTGAATAAGCAGGATACTCTGGAGAGGAGTCACTATATCACGTTTGTATTTTATAGGCTACAGTGCAGTTCTGTCTGTTCATCATTCATTTCTCTGCACCCACTGCAGCATTATGGCAAAATCAATGTACTCAGTAAACCACAAACCTCAAATGTGCTTGTGAGACCATAATATTTGTCATAGAAAATTATCGCTGACCCTTGTAGGAATAGTTAAAAATGATCTATACTATTTTGTTCTTGGCACCTGTCGTGTATTCCATTAAATATTCACCAAGAGTCTGAGCATCAAACAGTCCCTGAGGTTGAAGATGAAAGCAAAGCATTCCTCTTCACACACTCCAAATTATAGGTCATAATGACCTGAGATGTGGTCAAAACGATTTCCCTCATTGGTCAGAATTTATTTGAACAGAAAGTCGGCATTTTGAAGGACATGCATTTGGCTTATCCATTAAACAACCTGATGGAGCTGACAGCAATTTATTTTGTTTTGGGATGGGTAGAATGACATTTAAATGTGGCCTTGCTGGACCTTGTGTGTAAGGTGGAAAATGGTGTGAACCTGCCCACAGTTCCAGTGCATTCCAGACCAGACAAAATGAGACATGCAATATATTTCTGGTCTGGTCTGGAACGGACTGCGCTGGTGTGACCAGAGGCCAGAAATAGCATAGGGATACATTAGGATGCATTTTGGGTCTGGAAACAATCTGATGTGGCCCGGAGATGATCTGGATGTGGTGTGAATAGGCCCTCAGGGCGCTCCCACTAAAGTCTTTAACTTAGGTTTCCTTTCCTTTTAGGCATCCCCTCTATTTCCTCTCCAACCAGACATGTAAATAGGCCCTGAAAGGGTAGAAGGTCTTATTAATTAATCTACATAGTACATGCATAAATCACTCATCTAATCACAGGGAAGACCACCAGTGCGTGGTGGTCTTCCCTGACAACAGAGATAACTGCAAGACGGCAATCAAATACAGCAAGGGTAGGCAAACCCCAACCCTCCAGCTGTGGTGAAACTACAAGTCCCATCACGCATCTTCCTCTGGGAGTCATGTCTGTGGCTGACAGAGGCTTGCAATGCCTAATGGGGTATGTAGTTGCACCACAGCTGGAGGGGTGGAGTTTGCCTACCTCTTATATAGAGTAAGTGCACATTAAAAGCCCCAAGTGTTGAAGAGATACCAATTCTGCAATATTGAAAAGACTTCAGGCAGTGATTTCTCTGCATTAGAGCAACATAGGCAGCAGGAGAGGCAGGTATTACGTTATTTCTCTGCAGTGAAAATCCTATTCAAGATTTTATTCAAGTGTCACAGTCACTTTAAAATGATTATATAATTTACAATATAGTTTTTTGTTCTAAGCGACTAGAAAGGTGCAGGAATGTAGTGTGTATGCCAGCATTCAATAGACAGAGTATTCGCATTGTGTACATTGGATACTTCAAAATACTGTCCATGCACAAAGCATGATGGGAAATGCATTTAACCTCCAAAGTAAGTAGCTGCCCTTCCTTCCCTTTCGCTGCCACCGCCCTATGTCATACGGCGGTGGCAATGGACCCCCTTAAACAGATACCTGCCAAGACTGTTCACATTTGTAAAGCCGACCGTCGGCTTTACGATGGAAACGATTCTGGAGGCTCAGCTGCCGCCAGATCACTTTCAGGGGCCTGGATAGTGCGCCCCCCTCGCACATCCGTTCGCTGATCTCCTCCCCGCTGAATGGGACCGGCAGCGATACTGATTGCATCCCTTCTGGTCCCGTAGCTGTCATTGATTGGCTGTAGAAGCCAAGCAGTAAGCTATAGTTGCCCGATCTGCACTCCAATAGTTTAGTTAGAGTGGAAAGGTGACACATAGTGGGCTGCGGCAACGGGGATCCAAGTAGGCGGGGGGCGGAGGATGGATCGATGTCATGTCGGATGGCCGAGCAGTGAGGAGAGCACAGGGTGCAGGCTGTGCCGCCCCAAAGATGAGCTGTGTGGGCCACCTGGCACCCTGACAGGGCTCGAACACCCCAAAAGCCGGCCCTGTTGGTTCGCACTCTTGAATGTAAAGAAGAAAAACGTTTCCCGAACACACCCACTGTAGGCTCCACCAAATAAACACTCCTAAAGCTGCCCATACACCTTGCGATAATCGGACGACACTTTTCGTCCAATGATCGAACCGCCGTACGATTTTCGTACGGTGGCCCCGTAGCCTTGCCCCGATTATCGCAAGGTTCAATCAGCCTGCAGTGAAAGAAAACACCTGGACGAATTGCGGTAATCGACCGCACGTAATTTTGTTTGCGCATGAGCAGTGTAAATCGTACGAACTTTGACGTACAGAAATGCCACCAACCTTGCGAAAATCGTACGATCGACCGAAGTTTTCCAACCTGCTGGTTAATAGAAAGTCGATCGATTGTACGGTATTTGAAGTTGTACACTGCCCATCAACCTTATCAGACGAAAGCGTGATCGCATGCGAAAATCGGCAGATATTGGTAAGGTGTATGGGCACCTTGACAAGGTTAAGAAAGCTAATTTTTGACAAAACTAAATGTGATTGTGGTGAATAATGAATATCTCCTTCATTCCAATGTGGTTTTGGTGTCCTGCCTTCACTTCACTCACCGATTGGTTTCATTTCTTGCCTGGAATGACATTTTGTGAGAAAGGTGAGATGAAATAATATCAAGCTAAAAGAATGGGCAGCTGTATAGATACGACAGACATTCGAATACTGTGTAACGTACACAAAGAAAATGGTGTGTTTGCATTTAGGGGAATTCTAGCGCATTCTAGGTTTTTACTACAGGCAGGTTATTCGAGGACACGTTTTTATGAATCCTTGCAGAATGCTTACTTTAAATTTCCCCAGAGAACGTATTTGGAAACAATGAAAGCTACTCACACGGAGCTCTGGTTCTTAGCAAACATTCCATTATGCTTGTTGCTGAAATAACTTTTATTTCCAGTGTGACATCACTTTATGACCCGTAAAAGACCTGTAAAAGTGCCGTGTGCTCATTTATTTAGGCTTTCGCTGCAAAGCTGTTGGAGTTCATATGGTGGCCGGCACCATGCTTACATTTTTTTACTATAGCAAAGTTGCTACTGTACCTAGCACAAAACAATAACATGGAAGCCACAAACGCCCCTAAAATGTTCAATATATTGTAATGCTTTTCCTGGCACATGTACAGTATTGTTATAATATAAAGCTAACACAAAACTTGCCCCAGATCTACATTTTGACATTGAACTCAGGAAAACAGCAAACAAACTATTCAAACTTTTTTTAGCTGTCAGGATTTGTTTTTTTGCTCAGCCAGTCCTGTAATCAAGGTACCCCTGCCAGACAGCACAGCCAGATTCTGCACTCTCTAAAGCCTTTCTGCAGACTACATTGTTGCTGAGTAATGTGCTCGGCTCCAGGACCCATCCCAGCCTGTAACTGGAGAAAATAAAACATCACACTGAGATCTAGGGCTGCAACAACCAATCGATTAAACCGATAATAATCGATTATGAGAACAGCTGGCAACTATACTCATTATTGGTTGGTTAGTTGGGGGGAGAGAGATTTTTTTAATCGATTAGTTGAAAAAATAATCGGGCAATTAATCGTTAGCTGCAGCCCTACTGAGATCATCACTCTGCTGTTTCCTCCTCTCAGGGAACTGGTCAGATGGGCAGCACAGTGCACTGCAGTATAACCTGATTGACTGATTGTGCTATGTCTTCCTCTCTGTCTGCTGGGTAGGCGATTACAAAAGGTTAACTACCTGCTGTCCTGCCGTTGTAATTAAACGGCCGGACAGCGGCTTCTTGAGGGCGGGTGGGCGTCTTTAGACGTACTATCCCGTTCCTATCCTGCTAGCAAGCAGTAGATATATGCAAAAACTTAAAAACTCTTTGAAACAGGTTAAAACTAACCTGTGTCTTCGCCGCGCACTCCTGTCCGAAAATCTAAAAAATCTTGGGCGGCCGGAAAGGATCTTGGGGCAGGCGCATGGGCAGTTCAGATTTTTGGCCGGGAAATGAGGAGAGACACAAGGTAAATCTATGGCAGCGTGCATACATTGGGGGGGATTTAGACTGTTCCCAACGAATCGCTATCACTCAATTCTGCAAGTAGTTCTAATTTACTATCGCTGTTTTCTACCTGGTCTAAAACCGCTTTTGACCTAAAACAGCGACGATTCTGTAATCCACAGCTGGATTACATTGTGTATGCAAAAATAAACTGAATGGTAAATGCTACTAATAAAATACTAGTATTTGACTTGAATTCATTCGCTTGTAATCAGCTGTACAGCATCACTCAGACTGGAGCTGGAGGGCAATATTTGGAGCCAAGCTGGTGTTCTTCATTTAAATGTGCTGTTAAGGAACACACTGACAAGAGGTGAAAGCAAAGAGATGTCCTCAGTTTCTCTCCTTCACTGCTTAATCCCAGGCTGGGTGCAGGAAGGTGACCCAACTGCTGCTTAACTGCAGGAGAAAAAAGTCAGGTCACCAGGCCAGCTGTGCTGTCTAGAAGGGTTGTGTAAATTCCACTTGGCCCAATGTTTAAGTAACTGCTAGTGACGTCTGGGGGCTTGGTGTGAACCCAGTTCACTTGAGTTCGCCCAAACCTGTGCAAAACGAACTGACGCATCCCCTGAGCAGCCCAGGCTGGGAATGCCCCAACCGCAATTGATTGGGCCGGTAAGTCACAGTTTTGCACGGACTTGGGTGAACTCAGGTGATCTTAATTTTCACCAGGCCCAGGCTCATCTCTAGTAACTACTATGTAAGCATTAATACAGATGAATTCCGGTCTTGTGTGCAAAAATGTTCCTCTACAATTGTCCTGTAATAACGCGTATTAGGAATGTTCATAAGCGTGAAGGATAATGCTTAGGGCCCATTCACGCTGGTGTGTTACGGTAAATGCCTAGTAAATTCTCTGCGTTTACAGCAACGTATTTTAATTCTGTACTTGTCAGCGCCATCTAAAGGTGCTAGTTCATTTATAAATGAACCCCACCGTGTGAATGGGCCCTTAGGGCCTGTTCACACGACTTCCGTTTTGTGTGCTGACCGGCTCCGTACGCTGCTGCACTCAAAATGCATCCCAATGTATCCCTATGTGTTTTATGGGCTCCAGTTCTCACGTGCGCAGTCCGTTCAGCTTACGACAGAAAAAATACTGCATGTGACATTTTGTCAGGTCCGGAAACGGTGCGGAAACGGTCCGGATTTGCAAACGCGTCAAAAACACACTGCGCTGCAGCTAACATACTAACAGCAAAAAAAAATAATTTTTTTTTTTTTTTGTTGGAACGCATCAAAAACGCGGCCAATACGCAGCCAAAAACGCAATGCATCAGCAGCTCCACGTCTGCTGATCAGTACCTGATCAGGACCTGATCTCATGTGAACAGGCCCTTAAAGTATATGTAAACCAAGTCACAAGATTCTTATATAAACTGTAATATGTTCCATTCCATTGTATCGCTTGCCCCTCCCTTTTAGGTCTCGTTCACACCTAGGCGTATTGCATATGCGCGTCTGTCACGCGTTTTTTACCGCGATTCGCGGTAAAAAAGTCATCTCGATTATCGCACGAAAACCTGATCGCATACGATTATCGTACGATAATCGTGCAGTGTATGGGCACCTTAACATTGTAAAGCGCTGCGCAAACTGTTGGCACGATATAAATCCTGTATAATAATAATAAAAGTGATTTTTTATATTTTTAAATCTCCTTTCTTAAAATACTATCTGGTGATGTTACTGTGCATAGATGTGAACCAGAACTGCTACTAATGATTCTAGAGAATATCTGAATGTTTGTTTTAGAGCACCAGGCGGGGCAGGGCTATACTAGACTCCAGCTGGTCCCTCATTATTAACACCTGCCACATATACAAACATGGGAGGATGGGAATGTAGTACTTCTGTATAAAGGGAGCCTGCAGCAGCCCTACACCGAGGCCTGGGGAAAGTACACTACACCCCCCAGAGCAGATGACCAGAATTCTTTTTTGTTCTGAAATTGCACACACTGCATGTCTGTGTACAAATGTCATCCCCAGAGTCAGACATTCTCCTGGAATGGAGGCCCTTCTGGGGGGGAGCAATACAATGAACAGGACTGCAGAGTGTGCACTGACAGACAACGCAGTCTGTACAATGAATGTAGAATGAAGAGAAGCTTCCCCACTAAGGGCTTGTTCACACCAGATGCATTGGGGCTGCGCTGGCCACCTTTTTCAGAGCAGCCTTAATGCACAGACAAGGCAAATTGCCTTGTTTTAAATGATCTCAGTTTACACCCCCATGTTGCATTTGGGTGCACTGCAAAAATGTATTGCGTGCAGCACTTTTTTCAGTGTGGTGTGACCCGCTACAACTGCATCACACTGTGCTGTGGCCCATAGAACTTGTGACATGTTCTAACAAAAAAAAAAAGTAAACAGTGCAATGCGTCGAGATCATCAGCACTGTTACATGTCAGCGTACACCAGCATCCCTGCGTTCAGCACCGCTTGCTGGTATAATAGGGCCCTATGAAAGTAGGTGTGTGTAGAGCAGTTTAGCTCAATAAATGTTTTCTATACCAGGTGCCACTGGTTGATGATAATTATCTTCTGCTCAGTGTTCCCCTTGACCCCTGTGTGGGTACAGGGTGTGACATTAAAATGTAATTAATATATGGCAGTAGAATATATGCTTTAAAAACATACTTGCATTAAATCCTTAGGCCTCATGCACACAGGAATTCAAATTCACACTTCAAGGTGCATTTGGATCTCATTTCTAAAAGCACCAGAAAGTGTGAAATGCTTTGCTATGGCTATTCTAGCTGTGTCCTGCGTTTTCTGCATCCTGGGAGTGTTTAACGGGGTTTTACGTGGCTAAACGCATTTAAAGATGTCTTAACGCAATTCAGTGATTCCAAAGAGTTAAGTATAAAGCTTTCCCACATGACTGGCGATGTGTGGCTAGAAGCAGAGTCACTTGTGTGCACCCAAGTACAACTACACTTTCTCTATAAAATCCCCAGTCTATGCAAATCTAACCTTGAACTCCTCCCACCTCCATCCATATTGTGTTGGGGTAATGATATACTATTATACACTGAGTGGCCAGATTATTATGACCACCTGACGTTTGTAGGCAAATTAGCTATAATTTCGTGCTGAAGTTGCTAGAGAGCCAGACCATTATAAATAGGGAAGCAGGCTGTTTACCACGACAGTAGAAGTGATTTTTTTTTTTTTAAGATATGGGTAAACAACGCGATTTAACAGCCTTTGAACGTGGGATGATTGTTGGCGCTCGGAGCCATGGAGCGAGTATCAGCAAAACAGCAGAATTGGTTAAATGTTCAAGAGCACCTGTTGTTAAAGTGTTTAAAGACTGCACTGTCAGCCGAAAATCTGCGTCTGAACGTGCGAATTGTGGCCGTCAGCGACTATTCAATGTTAGGGCAGAACGGAGAGTGGCAAGACTGGTACAAGACAACAGAAGGGCAACAGTGCAGTGTCAGATTCCTCGCATCACCTTTCAATATCTCGTGGAGTCACGAGGCGGCCCAACAAAGTCATCTTGCAGCCCAACCAAGTACTGATTGGGTGGTTATAATATTCTGGCCACTCAGTGTATATTAGTGTCTTATGATATAACCTTTGGGGCATGGCTATTTTGATAATTAAGAACCCTTGTTCTTTAATGCATTTCACATACACTATATTGCCAAAAGTATTGGGACACCTGCCTTTACACGCACATGAACTTTAATGGCATCCCAGTCTTAGTCCGTAGGGTTCAATATTGAGTTGGCCCACCCTTTGCAGCTATAACAACTTCAACTCTTCTGGGAAGGTATCCACAAGGTTTAGGAGTGTGTCTATGGGAATGTTTGACCATTCTTCCAGAAGCGCATTTGTGAGGTCAGGTACTGATGTTGGACGAGAAGGCCGGGCTCGAAGTCTCCGCTCTAATTCATCCCAAAGGTGTTCTATCGGGTTGAGGTCAGGACTCTGTGCAGGCGAGTCAAGTTCCTCCACCCCAAACTCGCTCATGGAGGTCTGTAGCTATTGTCTCTGCAGACAGTTGGTGACTTCTGCGCACTGTGCACTTCAGCATGCGCTGACCCCGCTCTGTCATTTTACCTGGCCTACCACTTTGTGGCTGAGTTGCTGTTATCCCCAGTTGCTTCCACTTTGTTATAATACCACTAACAGTTGACCGTGGAATATTTAGTAGCAAGGAAATTTCACGGATGGACTTATTGCACAGGTGGCAACCTATCACGGTACCACGCTTGAATTCACTGAGCTCCTGAAAGCGACTCATTATTTCACAAATGTTTGTAGAAGCAGTCTGCATGCCGAGGTGCTTGATTTTATACACCCGTGGCCATGGAGGTGATTTGAAACATCTGAATCCATTGATTTGGAGGGGTGTCCCAATACTTTTGGGAATATAGTGTATGTACATTGTGCAGTTACCGTAACCAAAAGGAAAAGTCTCTGTATAAAGTTTGATGGTATAAAATGCCTGATTAAACAAACATGTTACTTTTCTGCGTCTTATCTTCTTTCATGGTTAGGATTCTGTCAAGCATTTGTAAGAGTATTTTGAATTCCTATACTGTATGATAATCTATTGTACAGATATTATGCAATACACTCTGGCTGCCGAATGAAATACCCACATAGATGGCAATATGATAACATGTCCTGATCAGTAACTTTTACCTGCAAGTGTTTGAGACGGGTAGAAGAAATAGTTCTGGCTTCCAGATCTACCAACTGACACCATCGTTTATCATGTGTGGTGTTATCAGTATGACTAATGTTTATTTGTGTGTGGGAGAACCTCTACTCTCTCTGCAGACACCTTCATAGTTACATGCAAACTCAGTACAGGACACACTACTCCAAACCTGGGTGAACCCATGGCAGAAACACTTTCTTACTTTGTCATACTGGAAGAGCTCATAGAAATTATGAATTTGGGAATCAAGTAGGGGTCCACCAATACCGTTTTTTCAGTATCAAGTAACGATATTTTTTTTTTGGTACTCGCTGATACCGATTACCCATACTGGAAGTCCCATTAAGGAACCCGGGCGGCATGTAATGATTCACCACCCGGCTTCCATGGAGCCAGCTTTCTGACCAATCAGGAAGCCGGGGGGTGGACAATGACTCGCTGCCCGGCTTTTTAATTGGCCAGCTTCCCGACCAATCAGGAAGCTGGGCGGCTAGTCATTACACGCTGCTCAGCTTCCCGAATGGCCGAGAAGCCGACTCCATGCTCCTTAGTCATGGAGCCGCCTTCTCGACCAATGATGAAACTGGGGAGCAAGTCATTACCCGCCCCATGGCTTCCTGATTGGCTGGGAAGCCAGCTCCATGCTCCCTGGTGACGAGGGAGCCTGCTTGCCGGCCAATCAGGAAGCTGGGCGGCTAGTCATTACACGCTGCTCAGCTTCCCGAATGGCCGAGAAGCCGACTCCATGCTCCTTAGTCATGGAGCCGCCTTCTCGACCAATGATGAAACTGGGGAGCAAGTCATTACCCGCCCCATGGCTTCCTGATTGGCTGGGAAGCCAGCTCCATGCTCCCTGGTGACGAGGGAGCCTGCTTGCCGGCCAATCAGGAAGCTGGGCAGCGTGTAATGAATTGCTGCCCGGCTTCCTGTTACCAGAAGTTCCGGTATCAGAATAGGCATCGGGAGCATTTGGGCAAGTACGAGTAGTATACTAGTATCAGCATCGGTGCATCCCTAGAATCAAGTCATACTTTACAACAAGTTAACCTTGATTTATTTATTTTTTCATTTATAGTTCATTAGCATTGTATCAATGTGTATTGTTTGTATGTATAGCTATGTAAAAGAATTGAATTGATATTTATTGACTGTGGCACGACATCCATTTACATCAGTGATCCCCTTTGCCTGTGGATCTAGGATCTCCTTTACCCTAGATGACCTCTGTAATTTAAATTTAGCACACTCATTTCTTTTCATAAATGTATCCTAACACAATTTTGAGTTTAACTCCACACATGTCATTTTACATTTCTGGTATAAAGTAAAACTCTGCTTTTCTAATTCAACAGGTTCACTTAACCGCCACCCATCCCAGCTGCACATACTAATCTTCTATTCCCTCTCCTGCCACTCTTTTTGGTCGCATGGAACACAGAGGGTAACTCTAGGTGAGCTCCAAGATTAGGAGCTTACACCGGGCTGAGAACTGTCCCCACTGTCTATGTGACATAGCTGGTTGCTTGAGCAGCCCTTCACCAAGCACCATTATTGTCACATGAGAGGAAGGGGAGTGAGTCACATGCTCCCTGTACCTGGAAGCACAAGGTATTTCTCTATGCTCCTGATGATGGAACGAAGCAGCAGGGGAGTGATGGGCATGTGAGCATGTGCTGCTGGGAAAGGAGGTAGCTAAGTCAACATGTTGGTTTACCTTGCATGGGCAAATCACTGGTTCAAACAAATGATTAGCACACATATATACCAAGACAATAGCCAGAATCTCCATTGACTGATGTGAATGTTACACCTCTATTTACTGTGCCTCGTAAATCAGAAGTCTCTGGTTAATAAAGTCAGTAATCAGAGCCGACTTAGAAAAACTGCAAACCCAGCATGCTTAAAGGCTACAAAATTAAATTTTATGCTTTTTTGATCAGGTTTGATCTGTCAAATCAACCGAATTTACCAACACTGTTGCAGTGTTAAAACCTATTTAAAATACCTAGTCAGTTAGATCATCACACTGCACAGTTGTTGGTAAATTTGGTTGAATAAACATAACAAATTTGTAACAGGAGAACTATGGGGTTAAGGCTTTTCCCCATAGTTCTCCTGAGGGTAACGGGAGGACACAAACTAGTGTCCTCCCGCCACCCTAGGCTCAGTATACCGCGAGTTGTAGCTCGCGGTATACTGAGACGCCGCAGTATACCGCAAGCTGCTGCTCGCTGTATACTGAGACGCCGCAGCTGTAGTGGATCCCGACAATTATGTCTGGATCTGCCCAGCTGCGTGAGTGACAGCTGGCTCTGCCTATCTAGAGGCAGAGCCAGCTGTACCCGCCCCCGTCCGTTCCGCCAGTCAGCGCTGTCGGAGCGGGGAGGGGGGAATCCAGCCCCTCCCCTGTCACCCTGTCACGTCAGAGAGCCGTGACAGGATCGAGAGGTGAGCGAACGCAGTTATGTGTTTGCTCACCTCCCGATCTACTGAGCCGACCTGTGACAGTCTCATTGTCACAGGTCAGCTAGAACTA
This sequence comes from Nanorana parkeri, assembly GCF_000935625.1. Taxonomy (NCBI): domain Eukaryota; kingdom Metazoa; phylum Chordata; class Amphibia; order Anura; family Dicroglossidae; genus Nanorana; species Nanorana parkeri. The sequence continues at coordinate 1,316,088 of NW_017306350.1, read as the reverse complement.
CGGTATGAGGTGAGTGAAAAGCACTCACCTCATAGTTCTCCTTTAAGATGAAAATCTGCCTATTTGTTCTCTGACCCAGCCATCTGGATTGTAAGGGAGACAATAGAAGTAGGAGAATGCCCCAGACAGACCCAGAACACACTAGAGGAATTATTTTTCCCAGTTGGAGCTCAATTCTTTGTTGAAGCAAAAGTGTTTTACAAGGAAGTGCAGGCAGGGGATTCCAAGTATCCGCAGTCCCTTCTGAAATGGATTACTTTAAAGAAAAGCTAAAGAACTGTCAGTTCATGCAAAGCTCAAGCACTTGAGGCGACTACTTTTTCCAAATCAAATTCATTCATAGACTGGATGCAAATGTGTAAGTCCATATTCTGTAGCTTGATCAGTGCACAAGTGTCTGTATCTGTCAGTCAAAAGTCCATGCTGAATGTCCAAACATTTTTATACCCGGGGCTGACTGATTTGATTTTCTGTTTATAAAACACAAAACAATCTGCACAGAACTTTTATATGTGCTGAACTGATGCTTAGCAAAACAGGCAAATTATACATTCGGTTAGCGGCAGATTTTACAAGTTGGTCCCCAGGCTAGTGGTGGCTGTTCCTGACATAAAACCCACCTCTAAGGGCTAGTTCACACCAAGTGCGGAGCAGATGCAGAGCAGTTACAGAACTCATAAAAAATGCATCCAATATAGTCCAATGGTATTTTGGGCTCTAGTTCACACCACAGCGTTCAGTTCCAGAGCATGTGGAGAAACTTGCAGCATGCACTATTTTTTCTGTTCTGGAACGCACCAAAACGCATGCAAACGCGTCAAAAAAGCATGCAAACACACTGGAACACACTGAAAGCCCATTTTGGGCTAAACCCCCCCCCCCAAAAAAAAAACAGCCCGGAACGCGGCAAAACACACTGTACTGTGCAGAAATTCATGTAGATCTGGTCCGCATTTGGTGTGAACAAGCCCAAAAAGATGAAAGAAAACGTATTTAGTGCATGTGGATGAACCAACATTTGTATTCTGGTAGGCGCTGCAGTGAGGTCTCTTTAGTGGTTTTCTTACTGGGCTGTGTATAGTGCACCTGGCCCCTTTCGATCGGCATCCCTCAATCAGCTGATCGAAGGAGTCGGTCAGAATATCTTTGATCAATCAGAGTCGGCTGCCTGTTCTGGTTGGGTATTGACAGCGGCCAGCGGCTCCTGTCAGAATACAGTGTAAACAGTTGGGATTCCTCGATCAGCACGTTGTTAGTGTTGATGGAGAAATCTGGTCTATTTTTTTTTTTTCGTTCAGCCCGCGGGTGCATGGCCAGCCTTAGAGTAGGGGCAGATGCCTATGTCTCAATACTGGTGATATGGCAACTAATTTTTTACAGAAAAAATTGTGAGGCCAGTAAAGGAGCTAGACGTATTTAAAGGCTTTAATTCAGGCGCTCTATAAGGTGTAAATAACATTAGATAGCTGGTGGCCAATACCTGAGATATCACCAGAATTTGATGCCAGTCATGCTGTTTAGGGCCTACAGCAGACTTTGAGCCACCACTGTCATGGTAGGAGAAAGCGTTCTCCAGCTGTATCTGTTAATATCCTGGGTTTGCCCAAGTTATTGTTGAGAAAGGAGAGGCACCAGACATGTCTATCTGATTTATATAGATATACTGTATATTATTATAATACAGGATTTATATAGTGCCAACAGTTTGTGTAGAGCTTTACAATATAAGGAAGACATTAGAGTAACAATACAATTAAATACAAGATGATTAGGCTGTCCGTGACAGCTTACAGTCTACATATGATGCATGTTTGCATGAGCATGTGAGATTTTTTGAAAGACTGATCATATTATAACTTCTGATCATATGTAATGTCACATATGTAATGTGATCACTTCCCCGTTGTGTTGTTAGAACAAATATTTAGATCACCCTTTCAAAACCAGGGTTCTGTGTAACCGTAGGGTTTCTGCAGAGGTTGCTTGGGGTTCCATGAGCAGTGGTGGACTGATCTTCTGCTTAATGGTGTCTGCATAGTTCAAGCACTGACATCACCAGGCAGAAACAGGTGGCTGGAGCAAATCTCTCATATACGTAAATGCTGAAACCATTGACCTTTTTAGTGGTCCGCAAGGGGTTTAGGGTTGCACAGATACCAAGTACAGTACTCGGTACAAGTACGAGTACATGTACCGATACTTTTGAGCTCCAAGACTACACTAGAGAAAAATTCAAAAAGTAGGAGGCAGCTTTCATTTGTAAGGAGCACACGGAGCTCCTGGGATTTGTACATCTCTGTTTTAATGTATGATTTCGTTTTTATAAATATAAATAAAGGGATGCACAGATACCAGTTTTGCGAGTACTGGTACTTGCCGTGTACTTACAAGTACGAGTACTGATACATTTTTGTTTATTGTCATGTGACAGTTTTTCGAAAACAATATCGACTAATGATTTCAGGACAGTGGTGGAGCGCCAGAGCCAGGTCCCAGCTGCAACCACTGCAACCCTGGCAGTTCTCATGAAAATGCCAAGTATCGGCACTGGTACTCGAAAAGTATCTGTGCACCCTTAGTTGAATTATTTCCACTAACCAGCAATAAAAGGGATATGCGATCTCCCACTGACCACTAATGTAAGGGAACCCTTCTCCACCAACTGCTAATGTAAGGATGGCTTTTTCCACTAAATTCCACTGCGAAGGGGCAATTTTCCACTGACTAGCAATGTAAGGGTGTCTTTCCTTACTGATTGTCAGCATTCTTCCAATGACCCATAAGAGAGCATTCTTCCAATGACCCATACTGTAAATGAAAATTGTGTATAATAGCTGTTTTTTCTGGCCATTATTATTATTATTATTATTTGTTTCATTTTAATCTCATGATTATTACTGAAAATAATGATATCTTATAGAGCAGGAGGGTGATTAAAAAGGATCCACCTTGGGTGTCAAATACACTAGTTATGCCACTTTTTATATCTACAACCTAGTGATCACTCTAATATGCTGTGAGCTGTAGATATATAACAGTTTAGCAGGAGTTCTCTAAGACCAAAAAAATATTTCAAGAGTTCCTCTGAAATAAAAAGATTAAAATAGGCTGCTCTAGACAGATAAGGACATTCTATGGGAAAATGTGCAAGTTTTTAATGATAATGTGTGGGTTGGGATCCTTCTGCAAATACTAAGGAACACTCTATTCTAGAAAATAAACCAGAATGTGTCCACAGAATCCAGCCGTGCCTATAGGTCTGTTTTTATTTCTGGCAGTTGTTTGGGATTTTTATTTTTACCTAGGAATGCATACTTATAGATACACAGACTCCATTGAGAAAGACTCAAGTCATATTTGGCATCGCTCTCTGCAACAACATTTGCCTTCACGTAAAGACCCCAATATTTCATGTTCTGTACCAAAGGAAATAAGCTGTGGAAATCAAAGAAGCAGCCAGAGGTTTACCTTACATGAACCCGCTTTTCTACCCTGTTCCAAAATTCTAACGTTTTATTTAAACAGCTGGGCTGTCTGGAAGTTGGCACTTTACACCTGCTAAGCTCAAAGGGTGGATTTTGGGAAGGAAAACCACAATTTCACCACAGATGTTGGTGTCGAATAGCCAAAAAGAACAAATCACTATATATTTTTAACATCTGAGATAGAGGGAGAAGCACAAGGAAAAAAGATAATGAGCTGCATTGTATCAGGCACATATGGACATGTGCTGTGAATTAGTTTTCCATAGTTACAGTAAGGAAGATTAGCTTACTGGATGGCTTCCCTCTATGTGCGAATGTATAGTGTAGGAATGATTTGTGCTAGCCAGATTCTATCCCCAGAACTTCAGTAATACAGACTTTCATGCTAAAGAAACTGAATTAATTAAAATAATATTTATATTAGCATATGTACAAATCCTGTTAAAGATAACTGATTATGAGTAGTCAGTGGACAATAAAGTAGAACTTCAACCAAATTTTGTTTTTCTTTTTTTTTGTCCATTTGGAACAGCAATAAAAATACAATTTTCGTATAGTGAGGATGGGTTAGAATTCAAGGAGCACCGAAATGGAGATTTGAAAAACAAAACCGAAATAAAAAAAATTGTCAGGCCGAAACCGAAAATGTTTTTTTATTTTAATTTTTTTAAAATATTTTATTTTAATTTTATTTTTTTATAAACTTTTAAATTTGTTTATATTTATTTAGATTTGTTTATTCATTTTTTATTAAATAGGTTTTATTTTTTACTTTATTTTTAGGGGCTTTGAAAAAATATTAGGGATCTAAACAGACCCCTGATATTTCCCTTTTAAAATAGAAAAAGAGATTGAGGACACAGTGCTTTTTCTGCAGCCCTTGTTATCAATGAACAGGAATACTCTTTAGTGAGTGTTCCTGTTCATTGATAACATGAGGACAGAGAATGTTTACTATAACCACAATGATGAATGAACAGGAGGTGATGTAGATCTCTTCCCATTCATTCATAGTTGAGGATATAGTCAGCATGCTATGTCCTCAATTATCTACAAACACTCAGCGATCACTGATCGCTGAGTGTTTGTACTCGCTCTCCTTCCTGACACGCTGTCACAGGTGGCTGAGCGAGCAGTGCAGGGAGGAGAGCTCAGCCTCCTGTGACAGCGCGGGCTGTCTCCGCCCCCACACCGCTCTGCCGGACTGTGATAGGAGGCTGAGCAGTGTGGGAGGAGAGACGCTGGCCACTCACAGCGCTCGGCCGGCTGTCACACTTTCCTCCCTGCTGGGACACAGAGCAGAGCCCAGCGGGGAGGAAAGAAAGCAGGGATGCGCCGCTGTATCGGCACAAAAATGGCACTTTCGGCATTTAGCCAAAAGTGCCATTTTCAGCTGATATGTTTCAGCAGACAATGTATCGATGCATCCCTAGTTAGAATCTCTATCATACTTTTGTTGTCCCTAATGACAATACTTTCTTTGTTCCTGTCACTAGGGGATAGAAGGATCCTAACTCTACCTGCCTTTTGCCCACTCGGTCTGGGTGAGTGTGTCCTGTTGAGGCCACCATGGGAGAGGGCAGCTGGAGCAGCAGAGTCAGATTCCCAAAGCCAGGTTTCAGTAACAGCAAGTAGGCTAAAGGAGGTAGACATAAAAAGGTCATAGACATTGGTCAGATTTTTAGACAGTGCGGGCATTCCAAAGGGCACATGAGAAGTGAGGACTGGTTTTCGGAAACAGGGGAAGCAAAATTAGAATGTGAGGGTTGAAGCTGCAGCCAGCAGAAAGAGGGTGCTGGACTGGTTATGGGCATGATAGTTCGATGGTGGACTGGCCAGGGTTAGGGGATATATAAAGAGGTTAAGAGAAGAAGGAGGTTGTGACATGGTAGTCTGTGTCATTATCATGTAATACATAACAATTGCAAAGTCACTAGCACACAGATGTAGATAAAAACTGATTTACATTTTGGGGCCACCTTGGACATGCTCATCGAGGTAACAGTCACTGGACCTGAAATGTCACATTGTATCCCTATTCATCTACACATACTTCCATGTATCTCTTCAACTTGGACAAAGACAGCTATTAAGTTCTGTTCTGTATGGCAGTGGTGACTGACTGAACTTAAAGTGACCCTAAACCCAGGAGTTAAATCATAAAAATGCATTCAAGTACCCTAACTATTAACATAAGTGTAGCTTATTTCTGTATCACTCGGCTGTAGATCCTCAAATCATCTCTTAATTCATGCTGACACTGTCCTTCTATCTGGTGGGTGACTACTTTTGTTCTCCATGGTCCCTGTGTGTGTTGTAAAGTGGTCACCGCACAAAGCTCGCACCCGTAAAAGGACTACAATCCTTTAGTTATCTGTATTGAGATTATAGTCTATCATAGGGGTGAGCTTGGAGCGGTGACAACTTTACAACACACAGTGACCATGGAGAACAAAAGTAGCCACCCTCCAGAAGGAGGGACAGTGTCAGAATGAATTCAGAGATGATTTGAGGATCTACAGCCGAGTGATACACAAATAAACTTCATTTTTGTTAATAGTTAAGGTATTTGAATGCATTTTTAAGATTTGACTCCTGAGTATAGTGTCACTTTAATTACAAATCATATGGCAGGTAAAGCCATTCAGCTGTGTGTTGGCCTTTTATGCTAAAGAATATTTTTAAAAAAGCAGATTCCAGAGTCTCCCAATGTAGTCTGTGTACGTGCTGTAAAGAAATACAATATTATAATCAATGTACTGTTTGGATACCATATATACTATACTTGCCTGTGTGGTTTTCTTAAGAATGAAAGGAGCGGTCATGTTGTTATTTCAGAAAGCACTGTGCTGGTGAGTAACTGAAAGATGGAGAAACTGAAGACAAAACAAAGTATCGGCTGGGGGAAGAACGAGTAGTCTGGGCATGTCTTGCTCTCTTCCCAAGCTGCAAATGTCATGTTTTGCTATGGGTAAGGGAGTGAGACATGCCAGGAGCCTTTTTTTGTGGGTTCTAATTTACAGTACACTGAGAAATGTGTGTCAACCTGAAATTGTGATTGCAGTTATTGGCATATCTCATTACAGCCCTGGTTTCGCTCAAGCTTTCATGACAATTTTCTTTGGATTATCTGAAAGAAACTTGAGTAAACTACTTTCGTGATGATCTTTTGATAATGTATTTTCATGATGACTTTATTTAATTGCTCACAACATTGAGAGTGCTGCCATGAGTCAGAGATTTCTTTCTTTCCTAAATCTGAATAGTCTTATTCATAGCTTCCCAATTGTTTCTCATTGATGGGACTGTCCCACTTTGGGCTCTTGCATGTGGACGTTGGTTCTCATGTACCTCAAATGCTGGTATATTCCTGTCAGCGGAGATCACCAGGTGCAGCGTACAGCCTCGCACTAAATTCAATGACTCAACACTGTTGTTGAAGGGTACACACTGCGTAAACCTGCACATGAATGTAAAATCTTAAACACACCCAGTCTGTGTCCATGCCCAAGCATGGGCTTACAGTGCTGGCATGTACCCGCCAACAGTGTAGGCAGTACACTGCACCTGGGGCTCTCTGCTAGTGCTAATACAATGGCATTTACAGTGTGCAGGGGCCCTTATGGAACCAAATACCCCTCTGTCCCTCTTTTTGCCTACAGAGTCCCTCTTCTTGGGTGATGTACAGACCTCTATTAAAAAAAAAAGTGTAATACTGCACTAAAACTGCCATCTAACCTCTAATTGATTGCATTTGTTATTTCCAAAAAGCCAGTATAAAGGAAAAGTGGTAGCTTAAAGAGTACTTGGCATGGTTGGATTTACACCTACACCCTTTGGTAATATTACTGCAGTGCACAGCAGTGTGCAGCCCACAGTGTATTATTGCACTAATCAGACACACCTTCAATACAGCTGCATTGGAGCACACCACAACACACCGCACAATAACCTTATACTGTACAGGGTTGGTGTGCTGCATTGGGAAAAATAATACATGCCCAATTTTTGCTGCTTTGTGGTGCATTGAGGCCCATTCATATGAATGGGCTGCCTTAAGCTGACCATATACTAATAAAACTCTTTAATTCAACCTCCGGGCTGAACACAAGAAATCTAACGGATTCCTCCATCCAAGATAAACAGCATGAATGGAGGAATCGTCCCCACGGGGCTATTGTAGTGTGGCAGCCGAAGCCCACAGCTGTCAGAATGGGTTGCAGTCACTCTATGGACAACAATTTTTTTCGGCCCAGTTTCTTCGACAAAAGTCCACTGAGTAATTGAGTTTTGCCAAGCTGACAGGGCGACAGGCTGATGGAATTTTAGCTGAGTTTGTGAATCAGACAAAATTCTAGCAGTGTATGGCCAGCTTTAGCCCTGATTCACACCTAGGCGACAGCGTTTTCGCATGTAGAAATGCACATTTTTTGTTGCACGTTTTTGCACGCGTAAAACCTGCGTGCAATAAATCTTCTGCTTTTATGAGCAGATTGCGACACATTTACGTAAATGGGCAAAATGCGAGCAAAAACACGCAAAACCAATTGCCACGTGCGTTTCCAGCATTTCCTATTGACTCTTTTTGGACAAAACGAGCTGTAATCTGCCAAAAAAAAAGCTCATGTGCTTATACCAGCGACAGGTGTTTTTCTTTTTGTGACAAAACGCTCAGGTGTAAACATAAGTATGAATGGGATTTTTTTTTGTGAAGCATTTTGTCGCTCTTATTCAGCTGCGACAATAAGCTCAGTGTGAGCCAGGCCTGAGAGTGTGGGATAACACATTCATTCGTTAACATACCGAGCACCTCCCACATCAGAATAAACAGTAGGTACAATTGCGTAGTAGTTTGAGATTAAAACACTGACAGACACACAACCACAGACACAATCTCACACATTCACAGACATTCACACTCCCAAAAACATTTGAGGGGTTCAGAGTGGGCTGCAGTGCCGTGACAGAGCTATGTGCATTGCTTGCACAGCTTCCTTGCACTTCCTGTTTAGGTGCTGGGAGCCAGAATGTGACGTCACTCCAGCCACGCAAGGGAGCTGTAAGCAATGCATGAATGGATGGAGCCCCTTTGCGGCCATACCCCCAGCCCACCCCACTGTTAGCTGACACTTTGCGCCAGGCAGCATATTTTGAATGGCTGCTTGGCAGGAGAACCTACACTGCAGTGCTATGGGGGAGGCTGAGAAGCCTCTCACCTAGTGCATTAGAAGGCATGCAGGGACCCACTGAACATGAGGTCACGACCCACTTTTGGGTCACGACCCACCAGTTGAGAACCATGGATCTGTGAAATGCCAGCCTTTCCAGATTGCCAGTCTTGGCCTTGTTAATGAGGATCTTTGCTAGCAACTATCACACCACAGCCCTGCTTTCATTAAAAAATATAAAGAGCTAATTTTGGTCTTCCTCTACTGGTGAACAAACTATCTGTTGGACACCAAACCCCTCAAGATTTTTCGAATAGCTGAAATGAAAGATGTGGTCATACAAAGGCCACATTGGTACATGTAAACATGTAAACAGTTTTCACACAAGCAGTTATAAAAAACCTTGGATGATGGTGAACATCCACATCTGCCAGATTTTAGATAACCATGGAGGACCTGCAGCCAAGACAGAAGAGTATCATTCAGCCCAGCCAGCTTTAATCATTCCCAAAAGATTGTTTCTGTCAGCCTTTCATTTAGTTTTTGTATAATTTCACGTATGCTGGCCTAGGCACATGTTGGTGGGAACACCCTGTCTTAAAACTTCTATTACATTGGTTTCAATGAGTCATAACTTTTACAACAATATCGACATGGAAGAAACTGGCACACTGGGAATTACAAGTCCATAACCGTTGTTCAGCCTTATGTTTCATCATTTTAATAGTATATAATATATTAAAACACACAGTTGCCAACATTTTAAAATTATTTCCATAGACAACTGTTTGGTCCACCAAAAGAGAGCCTGCTAAGAAATAGAAGAATACAGATTTGCATGTGAACTGCAGAGAGTCATGTGACTGAAGTTATGAGCTGCAGCATCTTGTAACTCCTCTCTGTAGCTCCTGTTACAACCCCATGTCATATTTACCTAAAGTGTTCAGCTCGGGATAATATATAAACTATTTTGTGTTTTGGTTCTTCCTCTGCTGCCCTAAGGGCTCACAAACAAATCCTCTTTACAGTAAATACTCCTTCATTAACGTGTCTGTCAAGTTAAAGCTTCTTTTTTTTTTAGCCTTCCTCTACAAAAAAAAGCATTTGTATTTCTGTCTGTGTTACTGTTACAGATTCACCCTTCCTGTTTGGGGAAACCGTTGTGACAAGGACAAAGTAAAGAAAAATCTTTCATAACATGAGTCACAGATAACAGTAAAAACTAGGGATGCACTGATACTGTTTTTTCGGTATCGAGTATGAATACCGATATTTATATTTCGGTACTCGTCGATACCGAGTACCGATACCGGTACTTCCGTTAGCATGGTGCCGACTTCTTGATTGCCCGTGAAGCTGGCTCCATGCTTTTTGGCTGGCTTGATGATGATTGCATCCTCGGCCAATCAGCATCAAGCCGGCCTCCCTGCCAATCAGGAAGCGGGGAGGTGGGTAATTTCCATGCCGCTTGGCTTCCTGATTGGCTGAAAAGTCAGCTCCATTTTATTCAGCCGTATCGATGCTAATTGGCTGGGAATTAGGAATCCAGGCCGGCGAGTCATTACCCGCCGCCCAGCTTCCTGATTGGCTAGGAAGCTGGCTCCATGTTCCCTTACAGCACTACCCGTCAGAAGAAATCTCCCTCTATCCGGAAGTTCTGGTATTGGGGAAGGTCTCAGAGCATTTGGGCGAGTATGTGTACTCGCCCAAATACTAAGTATCAGCACTGATACTAGTATCGGTATCAGTGGCATCCTTAGTAAAAACTCAAACTCAGGTTTTGGCTACACGTATGCTTAAAAGTGTATTTCCACTTTTTGCAGTCGGATTTGAGAAAACCCCACTATATATTTGTTATATGTTCTCATTCATATAGCAAAACAAAAAATAATAAAAAAAAAAGCATTCTTACCTTTTAGATGTTATGTTGCAGCAGGCAAAATGGCTGATTCCAAGTTTTTCTGAGAACCTTCACAGTGTTCTCTCGTTAACCTCATTAACATACAATGCAGAAGCCAGGGTTTTAATCCTTTAACCCTTTGTTGGGACAGACATTAAAATCTACGTCACAAATGATAACGATATCAGCCAGCACAGTACAGACAGGGTTAACACACAGCCCCTCCTAACATTACAATGAAGTAGAAACCAAGTAGAAATTTTAACCCTTAAGAAGCCAAGAAACCCTAACCAGAGTAAAAGCAATTTAAACTGTGAGAAGTAAGATCTAGCGCTATCTTCGGGGATGTCTGTAATATAAGACCTACCCCGAACTAGGTCTTATTTTCGGGGTAGGTCTTATATTACAGACATCCCCGAAGATAGCGCTAGGTCTTATTTTCGGGGGATGTCTTACTTTCGGGGAAACACGGTAACAAATATAAAATAGGCGTTAGCCCAATTTGGCTGCGAGAGTGGAAATACACTTTAAAGTAAGTTACAATATAATATTTTCAAGGTCTGGGTATGCTAGATTATTCCTTAGAGCGAAGATAACAAGAAAAGAGGAAGGAGATTTACTTTGTTATTAGGTAAAATTACTATTCTACAGTTTTATGAAAGGAAAATATGGGGCCAGGTAAATTATGATTAGCGGTTGTTGAGCAACGCACATTGTCAAACGTCACATCTTATTTTGGCACATCACATGTCAAATAAACCATTATGTTGCATCATGTCTTATGCAGGTCCATTTACCTGGAGTTCCTCTTTAAGATACTGTTAATCATTATTGGAGATTATAGGGGAGAATTGAGTGATTTTTCCCCCCCAAAGAAACGTTCATTGTTCTGATTGTACAATTACAATTGCAAGTAATCTAGCAGATTTTACACAGATGACACAGCGCTTCCACTGCCCACCACTCTGTACAGTCCTTCATATTAATAACACCTCCCATTAGTCTGCCAAAAAATGATTTTCCATCCCAGAATGCTTGAAATATGCCAATGTTTTAGATGTTCTATGATTTTGTTTTAAAATGAAACAAAGCAATTGCTGGGCAATCTTCAACTGTGGGAAGCCTATGTGTTGGGCTGCATGGTTATATATAATTATGCATAGGCAAGTTGATATGAAAGGTGGGAGTGAGAAATGGACAACCAGTTGTATTATTACACACAACTAATATAATTTTCAAAAGTGAAAAAAACAATGTAGTTGCATAAAAACAATGCATTGCGCCTGTGATTGAAAACACAGCAAAATACATGACAGTGCAGCTGGAGAGAGGGGGACCAGAGGGTGGATACATAATGTTACAGGGGGTGGTTGAGCTAAACGTGCTTCTCAGTAAATGAGGGTAAATGAGGGGCAGCAAGGTGACTAAAGGTGGCCATACACCTGCCGATTATCGTACCATAATCACGGGAAATCCTGCGATTGTACGATAATCGGCAGGTGTATGAAAAGCGTGCAACCGTTTCTACTGTAGGCCGCACGTCTTTTGTCTTATGAGCATGTTCGAAAATCGTAAGACAAATGCTGCACGGGCCGGTGTGCGCAAGCGCACACTGCCCGCTCAGCATTGCAGTCATCGGAAGCCCTCCCCTCAGTGGGGCGGGCTTGCGATGATCGCAAGTACGATCTGCCTGTCCAAGATGGGCAGATCATGCGAGCTTTTAATAACCTTACAACCATCGCAAGGTTGTAAGGTAATCGATAGTTGTAAAGGGTGCGGCCAACTTTAGTGGTTAGCACTTCTGTCTTGCAGCAATGGGGGTCAATGGTTGGAATCCAGGACACGATCTGCATGGAGTTTGCATGTCTTACTCCAAAGACATGCTGGAAGGTTAATTGGTTCCTGTCTAAATTGGCCATAGTATGTCTCTGTGTATGTATGCATGTAAGATAGGGACCTTAGATTGTAAGTACCTTGAAGCCTTGTTCACACCATCCTTGTTGGGTGGGAGGGGGCACCCAGAAGTGAATGGCACCGCAGCCCCGCCCACCGGCCGCAATGCATTGAAGTGAATGGCACCACAGCCACGCCCTAAATGCCTGCCGTCTGGTCCGGTCAAAAAAAAAAACAACAATGCACCGCCACGCCCCCTCCCGCCCCACAACAAACGGAGCCGGCCGAATTGCGATCCAGTGCGTTCCGTCTTGATTGTGGCCGGAACGCACTGGATCGCATTCCGTACAGCAGCCCTTCGGTTCGACTGAACCAAAAGGCTCCCGCAACAGAAGCTAGCTGAAGGATCAGCCGAAGCTACGGCTTATCCTTCGGCTAGCTTTGTGAATAACCCCCCTAATGTATATATTCTATATACCTAATATGTTAACATGTACAGAGAAATAATGATAGATAGATAGATAGATAGATAGATAGATAGATAGATAGATAGATAGATAGATAGATAGATAGACAATAACCCAGGCAGCATACTCTGTTATGCTCTTCTACACCCCCAGCTAAATTTCTTCTCTCCATAACTCCTATATTCAGTGTAAGACCTCCAGCTGGCAATGATTACCTTTTGCTAAATGTGTACTGTATTCAGGTTTTTAGCAGCGGTCAAAATTGAATGCAGGGGCGCCAGTTAAATAACAACTGGGATTCTGCTAGTTATGGACTGGTATTCATTTGAAAAAATTAGGGAGAGTCAATAAACCATAAAGTCTAGTTTTATGTGACATAGGAAAAACTTACAAATTAGCCAAAGAAAGTCTTGTGTCTGAAAATGTTCTATGTAGTCCCCCGATTCTTGTTCATCCGGAGCTTCTGCAAATTGAAGAGTTACAGTATGATCTGCTACCTAGGTTTGCCACCTGTCCAGGATTCACCCGGACAGTCCGGGTTTTGAATGCTGTGTCCAGGTTTCATGGCAGCAGAGACCCGGACACAAAATGTCAGGCAGACAGGGGCAACCAAAATCAAGATAGGGGCTACTGGTCCCCCACTGAAAATAGTCTCAACTGTGATATTTACATATGAATGGGTGGCGGTTTTACATATGCATAAGCCACGACTCATTCTCCCCCCAAAAATGTCCGTGCGTCACTAGAGTGTGTTCGGGTTTCGCTTGAAGAAAAGGTGGCAACCCTACTGCTACCTCTTCATGTGGTATCCCCAGATGTCACATCATCAGTAGGGGCCCTCCTCTAGCATTGCAGGTGTCAGGGTTCAGGAAGATGTTAGTTGTGAAAAAGAAAATCTGTCTTACATGTAAGAGGGAATCTGTCATGAAAGAAATATGTCATACTTCTGTCTGCCATTGTCAGCTTGTTTTAGAAGTTGAGAGTTATTTGGCTGTCATGCTAAAATTCTGGCTTCACTATTTAGTAATTCACATATTCACAACAGATGTGCAGGTATGCAGTTACGACTTTTTCTGGGTTCATGATTCAGTGGAGACTGCTGTTAAAATAAAAATACATTTACATTACAAGAGATTAAAATGATTATGAGGCCTTCCATATACAGTGGGGCGGGCCTATCCAAGTTGATACCACGTCATACCAGGAAGTAGCAGAGGACTGAGACGCTTGTATTTTACCGGCCAGATCTTCTGTTTTAAACTGTGAGTCAATTATGTTTTTTATTAATAAACGTTTATGTATACTGCACCATGAGGAGATTTCCTTTTTAATTATATAAATCGCATTGGACGTAACATTACTGAAAGTAACATACGGGATGTGGACCCGCTGATTCATCATCTCCGCTATACCATTCCAACTGAGGGGTGAGTGCGCACCCCGAAGGGGGACACTTTGGAGACACATATACACGTCGGTGTGGGAGAATTTATTCTATTCTGTTTTATTGGATCCACTTGAAAACTTTTCTGCACAGAACGTTAATCATTTTTCTACGAGAAGCACTATTATGAATTGGTTTTAAAACTGGTTGCTATTTGTACATTCACTCAAGGACTATAATTATTTTTATTTATATAATTTTTTTTAATCACAGTGTGAACACATCATTTTAATCCACTTTTTGGATACTCACGGTATATAATTGTGTGATATTTATTTAAAATATTTTAAAATATTTTTACTTTATATATCCCGGAAGCGGAATTACATCACCACAGTGTGAACATATCATTTTAACCTATATTTTTGGATATTCACTGTATATTAAGGTTTATAAGATTATTTATGATTGTGTGATATTTATTTAAAATATTTTTACTTTTATATATCCCGAAAGGGGGATTACATTTCACTTAGTATAGCGCTGCACATTCACTTTTTTCTTCCATATACAGTACTTACACAGTAGGCTATATCTGTAAAAAATAAGTCAAGGCAACTGGACTTGTGTATTTTTCTTGAATACGTTTCACTGGTCTTCAAGAAAGATACAGCAAGTCCAGTTGCCTTGACTTATTTTTTACCGATATACCATGACCAGGATGAATGAGAACCTTCACAGACTTGTTAAGGTCTGGTATTGACATTTGAAAATATAAGGCAAAGAGCATCCAGCATCTGCCCCATGCTGCTTTTTCTCCACTAGTACCGTAGGACTGGTTGGGGGAGCCATTGAGGTGGAAGTCTAGCATGGCTTGAATGTTGCAGGCAACTTTCAGGTCAATGCAACATAATGCCTATCAAATGGGGACTTATCTGGCTCAGTATCCTTCTCCTACTCACCATTGAGGGGAATTTGACAGGCATTGAAAACTTCTACCAAGTATTCCCTTTTACATCTTTGGGTAGTTTGGCCTAAATTCATTTAAAATGAGTCAAATATATTTTTACCTATTTTAACTATTCTTTGAAAAATTGCTTTTGAACATAATCTAGTGTTCACAGTGCATAGGAAATGACAGAATACAAAGACCAATTTAGGAAAATCTTCACATTTAGGCATGGATAACCATGTTTAAAATTCCCTAGGGCCCAGGAACATTTTGGTTTCTGCATTTAAATGATATCCTATGGTGTCCTCGCTACCATGTGTTTGACATTTGATCCAGCAACCACAGTGATTTTAGGAGTAGAGAATATTTGGCTGTACTTGTTTTTAAGAAAGGGATCTGCTTAAAATAACTGTATGTAAATGTAAAAAATAGATGGGCTTGAGATTTTATACCCATTGCTTGGATTTGGGCCGTTACCTGTGATCATTTAAAGTCTCAAACCAAACATAGAATTACAAGGAATTATCAATTTCCTTTAAAGTGGACTTCAACTCAACTGAACATTTGCACCTAAACAGTACCCTAAAAAATTTTTGTCCTGAACTCCTGAAAAATAGCAGTGCACTTCCTGGTATGTGAGAGTACCTAGGCCACAATGCTGTATATCTCAAGTGTGAGATCTAAGGCACTGCTGCCTTTTACTGCTAGTCTCAGGAGATTTGGAATGAGACTTGAAAATGCTCATTATCCTCCTTACTGGAGGCTCTGACCTGAGGAAGCAAAACCCTGCCTCTACCAAGATCCACACATAGACACTGTGCATACCGAGGCATGGTAAGTCAGTAATAGCAAAAGCATGGAGTCTACAGGCAATAAAAGTGACTAGTTATTTGCCCTCTGCCTGTCTTTTTGGGCACAGCCTCCAGAGATCAGTTGCTCTTCAATCCAGTAAGCTGCTTTAGATCCAATGTCCTCAGATGGAAGCCCCCCTTACATCCAAGCAGCAATAGGACCCTTTCCAACTGCCGACTGAGCAATCCACAATATCAGATTTCACCAGTAGGTGGCAATGTAGGTAAGACCTTCAAACACAACTCCCTATAAGTGGAATGGAGTCCAAAGCAGAAGATGAGTATAACTAAACTTCATACTTATTTTAAATACATTTAGACATGGCGGAATAATAGTAGGCAAAACTTGCAGTGTTATCGTACTTAATTTTTTACCCTTTATGTGTGGTGACATTTTGCTATACAGTTAGCAGTGTGGACCAATTTGGAGAGTGCGGCACATGCGTTTTTTCTGACAGCTAAGTAGATGAAGACGAGCCTTATAAAGGGTTATTTGTGAAGAACTATTCTGCAGTGCAAACATCTGCTTGAATGTATGTACACATCTCTAGCTGGGAATTATCAGAACACAGTATAAACATTTGTGCTCCATGATACATGTACTCCTAGAGGTATATATAGGGTCTCTAAAAAAGATGAAGCAAGGGCTTTGTTGACAGACCATGGAGTCATGCAAAGCACAATTTAAGGCTCTCTTTTTGTTTTGTTTTTCTTGATTGAACCGTTTCAGCGAGAGGGAAG
Organism: Nanorana parkeri; assembly: GCF_000935625.1. Lineage (NCBI taxonomy): Eukaryota > Metazoa > Chordata > Amphibia > Anura > Dicroglossidae > Nanorana > Nanorana parkeri. Next base: position 1,299,247 of record NW_017306350.1, on the reverse strand, counting down.
GCGCCCCACCCTTGTCTGCATTACCATCCCCCACACACTGCAGTAATTCTCACAGTTCCATCTGTCTGTCTAGTCCTTTCCCCCCACAGAAAAGCAAAGCTAACATGCTTGTATAGAATAGGGGGCAGAGCAAGAGCAGACGTTGAAATGTTTTGTTGATGTTATACATTCACAATTGTATGGGACAGCAAGCTCAGCAGGTTTTATTTTTTTTCCACAAGATTTTTGTCCTTACTCCTCAAAAAGTAGAAAAATAAATACTGAGCAGCATCTGTTCAAGAATTATATGGACTGATTTGGTACAGTTTTATTATCTACTGACAGTTTCACACAAGTATATCTTTAAAATAGTCACAGTTAATGTTTTTGCTCCTATTATCTCTTTCTTTTTTGCATTATTTAAATCTGTTTCTAGTTTAGTTGTGGTCTTCTGAAATCAGGCGAAGGGTAAATACACTAGCTAGCAATTGGGCTGCGTTAGCATCACTCTTGCATCATGTTCAGATTGCATTTGTGTTTATTGTTTTAAAGGGGAATTGTAGTCCTAATGCTACAGCTGCATTCACACTGAGGGATTTCAACGTTTTTTGTGCATTTTTGAAGCAATTGCATGCGTTTTTCCTGTGCTTCAAGCATTTTTTGTTTTGGCCAATGGAAAGGTTTCTTCTGTGACGTCACATGTTGTTGTCTTCTTAGTATCTCCTTCCTAGTTTTAGTTAACATAACCTACAGACATACAGAAGATTACATGTGCCGTCCTGTGATGCCGAGTATTCCCAATCGGGGAACATGTTGCCCAACTCAGGTGGAAAAATTGATATAGAAATTAGGATCCAGACTGCCCAATCAGAAGCCTGCAGGGTTTTTTTTAGATGCCAGCTCCATTGACAAAAAGTAGAGAAAACCTCAAAAGTTAGGCACCAGCTGTAATATTTAAGGAGCATTGGCTATCTGGCTCCTGGCATTTATCCAACCCTGCCCTAACTCTTCCGAGGACCTCTTTCACTTTCCCCTGTTCTTATATTGAGGATCCCTAGGGTCATTGAGGTTCCCATGGCCCATCACTGGGTGGATTCATTTCTCAGTATCCAGCAGGGACAGTGCAGAGTCCCCCATTTTGTTCAGAGTGCTGAGGTTGATAGGAGGTGAAGACCAGTCGTCAGGTACAAAAACAAATGAAAACTGCTTGTGTTGTATGTCTCTGGAGCTCCCATAGACGCCTATGGGGCCAAAAAATCTCGATTCTGCCTGAAAAGAAGCTTATGTTTTGTTTTTTTTAGCTACAAGTGATGGGCAACACAACGCTCAGGTGTAAGAGGGCATAGGTTAAAATAATGACATTCTTCATGTTTAGTGTTTTAGCACTTCAGCAAAATTCTTCATAATGCTCAGATGTGAATGGGGACTAATTGAAAGTGGAACTCCAGCCAAACCTCATCTTCCAACGGGGAAGCTTGTTTCAGTTCTAAGGTGTAGTGTCCAGTTATTTTGAGAGGTTTCTTCAATCTGACTGAGGTTTTGGCTGGAGTTCCAGCTTAGCCAGTTACATCCGTAGGATGTATGATATACTCTTAATAGAACCTAATCTGAAACACCTTTAATGGCCCTCCTAGAGCAGCACTAGTACCGCCCTGCCCCACCCATGTTTGCTGTACCCAGTGTAATTGCCGGGACTCGGCTGTCAAACATTCTGCATTAATGGAGTGCTGACAGCATCTCCTTTGTAAAATAAGGAGGAAGGGCTGTTACACTCATTCAAAAAATGTTGTAGCTTTTATGCGCAGCTCACAAGCTAGTCATCGCCAACAAACCCTCAAAATTAAATAAAAGTTGTTACTATTTAATCCCTAACCCTTAGTTAACTGTAAATAGCCCTAATTAACTTTGCTCAGCTACTTTTTTGGATTTATTTTTTTACTTCATGCCACTGATTTTGTGTGTATTGTGATAGGTCCTGTTTTTGGACTTTGACAGATAAGTTTTTTCATGGTAACGGATGCATATGAGAAGCTCTGAAAAGAATTAACACAATTTTTGGTAATACAATTCATACATAGCAGGCCTAAAATTAAATGCTTCATCTGATGACTAGTGACGTTGTTATTACATGGCCACAACTAAAGTACTTACTGCAGATTTGAACAATTTGGCAAAAGTTCCTCTCATTTTGCCACCCCCCCCCCCTAGCCAATGCGGCTTCTCCTTACCCATTGCCTGTCTTCTCTGCCACTACTTCTGCATCTGACATTCTCCAAAAACCGAAATAGAAAAAATTGTCAGTCCGAAACGGGAAATGTCTTTATTTTTTAACATTTTTAAAATATTTTATTTTTATTTATTTTTTCTAAACTTTT
>NW_017306350.1:1268678-1295079 GCF_000935625.1 Nanorana parkeri | reverse complement strand
GGTTTTCGAACATGTTGGCTCGACAAAAGACGTGCGACCGTACAGTAGAAACGGTCGCACGTCTTAGTTCACACTGCTCGATTCTCGTACGATCGCGGGATTTCGCCCGATTCTCGTACGAGAATCGAGCAGTGTATGGGCACCTTAAGAGAAGAAATAATGTCACCAGCACACCATAGTAGTAAAGCTCAGAATGACTGAGCCTGAGTCATTCTGAGCCTGATGAAGGGGGCCCCCTGAGGCCCCGAAAGCGCTTCCATCGAATGGCATTGTGCCATTAAATGGACTATTGCTTTACTACTATGGTGTGCTGGTGACATTATTTCTTCTGTTATGGTATACACCAGCGATCGCGGCTATGGTGCCATTCACTTCAATGGCCCGCCACGCCCACTCCTGCCCCACTAAAAAGTGAGCCGGCTGCAATGCGAGGCAGTGCGTTCCGGCCAGCATTGAGCCGGAACTCACTGCAACTGGTGTGAACGGGCCCTGAAGACAGAAGCTGGTTGGTTACCGTGCACAACTGCTGCAGATTTTGTCTAAAGTTTTGATAAATTCTGCCCACTGTGTTTTTCACGCATGTCCTTTGGGTTCATTCAATAAGGCATTGCGCTGGTAATGTGTAATAAACCATACTAGTCAATCAGAAGCTGTTATACTGATCTGACTAAACTGAAACATGCTGCTATGGCTTAGGGTTTAAAGATACGGGCACCTACACCCGTACAACATAAATTCACCCATATTTTCCTAACCTGGGGGTCACAGGTGATGTGTAGAGCCTCCAATATAAGTCAATGGCTGTATGCAGCTATAGGCGGGTATACGCAGATATTGGTATATGCCTGCACAGACAAATAACCGTGGACACAGGCAGTCTGCCTCCAAGATCGTATGTCCATTGACTTATATGGGAGGCTGGACACAGCAAATGTGGCTCCCTGAAGGGGGAAATACACAATTTAGTGTGCATGAGCCCTTACATCACATTACACATCATCAGTGCTCTATCCACTGACTCATTTAATATACTGTATCTCACTATATTTTTCTTAAGCTCACATAATGATGAAAGGAAACAATTTAGCAAAAAGACATATGATCATTCTAATTATTTAATGATGGTCTTGGGTCATGAACCTGCATTGTTACACACTGTAACACAGGCATATATTAAAAAAATAGTTGTAAGTGTATACCCGCGGTTTATAACATCAAAAATCTCATTAACATCATTATGCAAATAAGCCACCGTGTGTTGGAAATAGATTTTCTATTGCTCTTCAGATGCCACAGACTAACAGGTGGATAGTTGTAGCAATAATCATCTAAATAAGCTTACTATGTTCCCTAGAGGTATGACAAGAAAAAAATAGAAGTTCTGACCCTTCATGTCAGCCATACAGTCTTTAGGATCAGCCCCAGCAAATAAAGGTCTAGGTCTTGCTATCGTCTTAGTGTCAGTGCCATTTACTCATCCAAGAATGGAATTGTTCTTTGCAGTTATGACATCATAATATCACCTGGCTGATGAAGTCTCCAGCCATACAGAAACATTTAATGACCTCATTATGGATAATGGAATTGATTAAAGAAATAGATGAAAGCTGCAGTCATCAGAAGCACTCATTAGTCACATTGCTTACGTTTTATTGCTATCAGCTGTCATTTAGATCTGTGAGCACCTTCTGTGTTTTTTTTTTCTTATTGTTGAAGCTGCCTCTGGCTTTGTCCCTAGGACATATGCCGTATTCTGAATCTAGCATAATATGTCATTTGTATACTCGGTGGAGGGAGGACAGTCAGTCTGCGTTGTACAATATGCTAACTAAGTCTTGTTCATAGACACAGTGGATTTTGTTATACATAGAAAATAGTAGCAAAGTGGATTTGTGACTTATTTCCAGGAATTATACATTGCGTCTAACCACACTTATGTGACTTACTGTCCTTTATGAGAGTTGATGCCTCTAACAGAAGGCAGAGTCTCTTTTTGCCAAAGTCCAAATATGAGGCTAGGTTCACACCTAGGCGACTCCTGTTTTGTGCACGATTGCCGCGCGGTCAGGAGTCGCCAAGGTGTGAACCGATCATGCTGTGGGTGCCATTCGTTTCTGATGGCACCCCTGTTGCGCCGGGCGGATCGCACGGTTTCCCGGTGCAATTCTGCCTGTGCAAGTGAATAAAAAAAGCCGCACGTCGTGTGTCGCAAAAAAAGGTACCTTTTTTTAGCGATTGCCGTGCGGATGTTACCCCATGGGGATCAATGGGGCCACGCGGAAATCGCTGTGTGCACTATCACACGTGCCGGGTGTCGTGCAGTGTAGTGCATGTGTGAACCTAGCCACAAGCTGCACTACTGACTACTTCCAAATAAGCAGGTGCGCTAAGTGATAGCGACAGATGATGCCGTACCAAGACTAGATGTTAGAATACGAACTCCGCATAGGGTCCCTTTCTCAAGGTGACAAAGGGACCCTGCAAGGCCCCAAATTGTCACTATGCTTTTGACTTGAGTGACGCTGTCATCACAATGATTGTGTGATTTTGTATTTTCTTTTTGTGCCAGTTGTTTTTTCTTCCCAGGTTTCATTTTTTTTTTAAAATTAAAAATCTCAGCATACAGAATCCTCACTAAGCTGATAATCAGTGCATCATGTCTGTAAATGGCACTCCCGTCAGACATAAAGCATTATTTAGGAGAAGATCCTCTTATCTGGCAGGGCCACAGGCATGCAAATCTTTTGTATGACACTTTCCTGGCCATGTGACACTCAGATGAAAGAAAAAGACAAACTGAGTAAAATAAAACCCCAAGGGGCCACATTTGGTCTGCTGAGCCACACCTGCTTAAAGGAGAAGCACACTTTTGAGCATAAGGCCCCCCTTTCCTCAACACTCTACTATTTAGTTATTAAACAGATCAGACGTATTCTTCTGAACATTCTTCCTGGCCAGGCAATTCAACATCTTGTCATTTGTGCAGTACTATGAATGTGCAGGATTCCAGCCTTAGAGTATAATGAACTTAATGCCCTTAGACAGACAGGAACTCCATTATACTTTATGGCTGGAATGCCATCTAGTGGAGCTAGACTCCCCAACATAACATAAATGAAACATTGGGCACCTTTTCATTTATATATAATCATAAATCAGTTCTATGCCCCTTTTATTAGCCACCCACTTCTTCTGCCTCATTGCTGGTTTAGAAACCCGCACCTCTTTATGCTGGTGACATCATTGACCTGTCATTATATGTGGTCGTGTAGGTTCAATAATGTCACCAGCATTTCAGCCCTTCGGTTTTTTTAAGCTGCGTGGTCAGGGAGTGCTGCAGGTGACTGGGCCACGACTGACAGCTTTCTTCCAGGTTCATTTGAGCTCAGGTTCGGTCCAAACCCAAAATCTATCTATCTATCTATCTATCTATCTATCTATCTATCTATCTATCTATCTATCTATCTCTGATAAATGTATTGGCCAGTCCAGCTGGAATGCTGTATTGGTGTGTGAATGATTTATCTTGTGTAGTATATCTGTAGCAAGAGAATACTGTGTGCTACCACCTCTGACCTCGTCATGTGAAAAATCTTTTTACCTGACATCCATGTTGATTGTATGGTTTCATCCTTCCAAGCCACTAACTGGAACAAGTATGCAGATCATGCTTGTTTTTCGAACATGTTGGCTCGACAAAAGACGTGCGACCGTACAGTAGAAACGGTCGCACGTCTTAGTTCACACTGCTCGATTCTCGTACGATCGCGGGATTTCGCCCGATTCTCGTACGAGAATCGAGCAGTGTATGGGCACCTTAAGAGAAGAAATAATGTCACCAGCACACCATAGTAGTAAAGCTCAGAATGACTGAGCCTGAGTCATTCTGAGCCTGATGAAGGGGGCCCCCTGAGGCCCCGAAAGCGCTTCCATCGAATGGCATTGTGCCATTAAATGGACTATTGCTTTACTACTATGGTGTGCTGGTGACATTATTTCTTCTGTTATGGTATACACCAGCGATCGCGGCTATGGTGCCATTCACTTCAATGGCCCGCCACGCCCACTCCTGCCCCACTAAAAAGTGAGCCGGCTGCAATGCGAGGCAGTGCGTTCCGGCCAGCATTGAGCCGGAACTCACTGCAACTGGTGTGAACGGGCCCTGAAGACAGAAGCTGGTTGGTTACCGTGCACAACTGCTGCAGATTTTGTCTAAAGTTTTGATAAATTCTGCCCACTGTGTTTTTCACGCATGTCCTTTGGGTTCATTCAATAAGGCATTGCGCTGGTAATGTGTAATAAACCATACTAGTCAATCAGAAGCTGTTATACTGATCTGACTAAACTGAAACATGCTGCTATGGCTTAGGGTTTAAAGATACGGGCACCTACACCCGTACAACATAAATTCACCCATATTTTCCTAACCTGGGGGTCACAGGTGATGTGTAGAGCCTCCAATATAAGTCAATGGCTGTATGCAGCTATAGGCGGGTATACGCAGATATTGGTATATGCCTGCACAGACAAATAACCGTGGACACAGGCAGTCTGCCTCCAAGATCGTATGTCCATTGACTTATATGGGAGGCTGGACACAGCAAATGTGGCTCCCTGAAGGGGGAAATACACAATTTAGTGTGCATGAGCCCTTACATCACATTACACATCATCAGTGCTCTATCCACTGACTCATTTAATATACTGTATCTCACTATATTTTTCTTAAGCTCACATAATGATGAAAGGAAACAATTTAGCAAAAAGACATATGATCATTCTAATTATTTAATGATGGTCTTGGGTCATGAACCTGCATTGTTACACACTGTAACACAGGCATATATTAAAAAAATAGTTGTAAGTGTATACCCGCGGTTTATAACATCAAAAATCTCATTAACATCATTATGCAAATAAGCCACCGTGTGTTGGAAATAGATTTTCTATTGCTCTTCAGATGCCACAGACTAACAGGTGGATAGTTGTAGCAATAATCATCTAAATAAGCTTACTATGTTCCCTAGAGGTATGACAAGAAAAAAATAGAAGTTCTGACCCTTCATGTCAGCCATACAGTCTTTAGGATCAGCCCCAGCAAATAAAGGTCTAGGTCTTGCTATCGTCTTAGTGTCAGTGCCATTTACTCATCCAAGAATGGAATTGTTCTTTGCAGTTATGACATCATAATATCACCTGGCTGATGAAGTCTCCAGCCATACAGAAACATTTAATGACCTCATTATGGATAATGGAATTGATTAAAGAAATAGATGAAAGCTGCAGTCATCAGAAGCACTCATTAGTCACATTGCTTACGTTTTATTGCTATCAGCTGTCATTTAGATCTGTGAGCACCTTCTGTGTTTTTTTTTTCTTATTGTTGAAGCTGCCTCTGGCTTTGTCCCTAGGACATATGCCGTATTCTGAATCTAGCATAATATGTCATTTGTATACTCGGTGGAGGGAGGACAGTCAGTCTGCGTTGTACAATATGCTAACTAAGTCTTGTTCATAGACACAGTGGATTTTGTTATACATAGAAAATAGTAGCAAAGTGGATTTGTGACTTATTTCCAGGAATTATACATTGCGTCTAACCACACTTATGTGACTTACTGTCCTTTATGAGAGTTGATGCCTCTAACAGAAGGCAGAGTCTCTTTTTGCCAAAGTCCAAATATGAGGCTAGGTTCACACCTAGGCGACTCCTGTTTTGTGCACGATTGCCGCGCGGTCAGGAGTCGCCAAGGTGTGAACCGATCATGCTGTGGGTGCCATTCGTTTCTGATGGCACCCCTGTTGCGCCGGGCGGATCGCACGGTTTCCCGGTGCAATTCTGCCTGTGCAAGTGAATAAAAAAAGCCGCACGTCGTGTGTCGCAAAAAAAGGTACCTTTTTTTAGCGATTGCCGTGCGGATGTTACCCCATGGGGATCAATGGGGCCACGCGGAAATCGCTGTGTGCACTATCACACGTGCCGGGTGTCGTGCAGTGTAGTGCATGTGTGAACCTAGCCACAAGCTGCACTACTGACTACTTCCAAATAAGCAGGTGCGCTAAGTGATAGCGACAGATGATGCCGTACCAAGACTAGATGTTAGAATACGAACTCCGCATAGGGTCCCTTTCTCAAGGTGACAAAGGGACCCTGCAAGGCCCCAAATTGTCACTATGCTTTTGACTTGAGTGACGCTGTCATCACAATGATTGTGTGATTTTGTATTTTCTTTTTGTGCCAGTTGTTTTTTCTTCCCAGGTTTCATTTTTTTTTTAAAATTAAAAATCTCAGCATACAGAATCCTCACTAAGCTGATAATCAGTGCATCATGTCTGTAAATGGCACTCCCGTCAGACATAAAGCATTATTTAGGAGAAGATCCTCTTATCTGGCAGGGCCACAGGCATGCAAATCTTTTGTATGACACTTTCCTGGCCATGTGACACTCAGATGAAAGAAAAAGACAAACTGAGTAAAATAAAACCCCAAGGGGCCACATTTGGTCTGCTGAGCCACACCTGCTTAAAGGAGAAGCACACTTTTGAGCATAAGGCCCCCCTTTCCTCAACACTCTACTATTTAGTTATTAAACAGATCAGACGTATTCTTCTGAACATTCTTCCTGGCCAGGCAATTCAACATCTTGTCATTTGTGCAGTACTATGAATGTGCAGGATTCCAGCCTTAGAGTATAATGAACTTAATGCCCTTAGACAGACAGGAACTCCATTATACTTTATGGCTGGAATGCCATCTAGTGGAGCTAGACTCCCCAACATAACATAAATGAAACATTGGGCACCTTTTCATTTATATATAATCATAAATCAGTTCTATGCCCCTTTTATTAGCCACCCACTTCTTCTGCCTCATTGCTGGTTTAGAAACCCGCACCTCTTTATGCTGGTGACATCATTGACCTGTCATTATATGTGGTCGTGTAGGTTCAATAATGTCACCAGCATTTCAGCCCTTCGGTTTTTTTAAGCTGCGTGGTCAGGGAGTGCTGCAGGTGACTGGGCCACGACTGACAGCTTTCTTCCAGGTTCATTTGAGCTCAGGTTCGGTCCAAACCCAAAATCTATCTATCTATCTATCTATCTATCTATCTATCTATCTATCTATCTATCTATCTATCTCTGATAAATGTATTGGCCAGTCCAGCTGGAATGCTGTATTGGTGTGTGAATGATTTATCTTGTGTAGTATATCTGTAGCAAGAGAATACTGTGTGCTACCACCTCTGACCTCGTCATGTGAAAAATCTTTTTACCTGACATCCATGTTGATTGTATGGTTTCATCCTTCCAAGCCACTAACTGGAACAAGTATGCAGATCATGCTTGGTCATTGTCAGTGAATCAGAATGTACTGAAGTCAGCAACAGCCAGAAAATGATCATTTTCAGTAAGGGGCCAGCAGTGGTAACCACCCTATTTCTTTTAGAAGAGTTTTGTTTTATGTGTAAATATGTTGATGCATGTAGGTGTCTCTGTGCTTTTAAACATAAATGTTTACCGTTATATTTGGTGACGTGGGGAAATAAAGAAGAAATACAGCTTTTGATAAACTCAAACCACATCCTTCTCTACAGACAGCAGTGCCCGACACTGTAGAATGTCAGACAGGTAGTCTGAATGCAGAACATCTGGCGTATATCGTCCTTGCCACAAACTCTGCTTTCCTGGCATTTCACCCATGTTTACATGTGTAACTAAAGAGAACCGGATAGGTGTTACCCAAGACTCTATAAAGTGTTTGCTTAGGTTTTATAATTAAGGGTTTAATCAATGTCATAAAGAACACCGAGGGCAAAATGTACACTCAGCAAATCAGAATGTTTGCTAAAGGTGTACTCACTTGTACTCTTGACGAGTTACAAAAATATGTCTAAAATTACAAAATTCTTCTTTTAAACTGGTCAGATATTTTTGAACAAGTGAAACTAAAAATATTACAGATAATGACAGGTAGCAAAATATAGTCTGAGTGTTTAAATTCTAGACATAACGTTTTTATTTTGGTCTCAATAGAATGCAGATGGTCAGATTTTTATTGCTGTCTATAACCCTGACATAAAACAGTAAATATCTTCACTCATTTTTTTATCCTAAAGACAAGGCATGAAGTCACAGGAAATCTCAAGATCCCACCTTTCATAGCTGGCACCAAAAAGGTGTCCTTCTTGGGAGATTCAGGCTAAGTTCACATATCGGCGATCATGCACGAGTGCAAACAGCGGTTGCCGTGCGGCCCCATTGATTTCAATGTGGTTACATCCGCGTGACAAACGCTGAAAAAAGGTACATGTACCATATTTTGCAACACGCATTGCACATTTTTTTCTAACTACAATTGCACGGGCGGTATCGCGCCGGGAAACTGCACAATCTGCCTGGAACGACTGGGGTGCCATTGGAAAATAAAGGCACCCCCAGTGCGATCGGCGGTGGTGTGCGATTCCGTGATCGTGCGGCCATTCCTGCACGATTGCCGCACGGTCACGGATCGTCCAGGCGTGAACCTGGCCTCACATGTATAAAGTGATGAGTGCACCAAACAGTCTGAGAGTCCAAAAACTTTTATTAGTATTGTTTCACAAACGACAACACAGAACAGCCATCGTGTTTCAGGGGATTCACTGATTCTGGCTATACTCTATACAGCAAATACCTAACTCTTGGTGATTTGTGACACCATTAAGTCCTTATGATTACCCATTATGTTTAAGCTTTGAAGAGTGGGGAGGTCTTTGAGCTCCCGAACGGTGTTGGTTGTTCTGTGTCATCATTTATGAAGCAATACTATTATTAAAAGTTTTTGGACTCGCATTAGACTTTGTACATGTGAATCTTCAAATCTGAGCCACTTTGTGTGAGGAACATGACATTTTTTCAGGAGCACCTTCACCAGTGCCATTGTGCTTTATGAAGATCTGACCGATTTGTGCAGCCCCACCCTCCTTGAACTTGGCACTATGTATTGGTTTATCAGATTACACCCTCTTGACATTTTAGCAAGACATAGAAAGTCAGATTGTGTTACAGTTGCCTGTCCATATTGTACCAGTGGCCTGTGGACCCAAGGGCAGCTGCAACCTTTTATTAAACGTAAAAATAAATAAATAACTAGTGCAAGAAAGCACCATGCTCTCACAAGCATGCTATCTGTCATAGGCTGGATCACAGCACTCTATCTTCAGGCTAGCTATAGATTATCACAGGAATTGCATGTCTGGCAGGGCAATGCGGCTGCTGGCCCTGGCAGTCCTGCCACCTTAGACCCAGGCTTGTGTGTGCCAGGCTTGAAAATTAATATCAAACAAAATTTTAAACAATATTTGTCAAACTTTAATTGGTATTATGGAGTGTTCCGAATTTTTTCTATGAAAGTTTGTATGAAAATAAACAGAGTATAGCCATATTTTACAAGCTACGACCATGTGAACTGATTTCTCTGTACTCGATATATGTCTTTTGGAACACATCTCTTACTGTGTCTAAGCTAAAAACATGAATGTTTGCCTCCACTAACACCTTTCTGTTTGTTATTCACAGGTGAGAAGCCTTTTGAATGCAGTTGGGAGGAGTGCAACAAAAAGTTTGCGAGGTCAGACGAGCTTGCAAGACACTACCGCACCCATACTGGAGAGAAGAAATTCTGCTGTCCTATTTGTGAAAAGCGTTTTATGCGCAGTGATCACCTGACCAAGCATGCCCGCCGCCATGCCAATTTCCAGCCCAGCATGCTTAAAGGGCGAGGGGGTGCCAGCTCTAGAAACGGATCTGTCAGCGACTACAGCCGCTCCGATGCATCCAGTCCTGCTATCAGCCCAGCAAGCTCCCCTTAAGTCTACTTGCACTGGACATTAGCACTTTTCCTCTGCTAATGTGGAATACTTTGGGAAATGAACTTTTTCTTACCTGCATTTAACGTTTTTTTATTTTATGTTTTTGATTTGTAAGTGATTTAAGACAGCTTATTTTAAACTAACAGAACAAATACCAGTTACCAATATAAGGAAAAACGTCCTTTCTACTTTCCTGGCTGCCTTTCTCTTGGATTTCCAGAATTCTCTTAACGAATCTATTTTGGATCTCCAAAATTTTACAGGTGATTCTGTCCTGGATCTTCAGAGTTCAGAACTTCCTCCATTTTCTACCTCCAGATTTCAAGAAATCTTCTGTTTTGTATACACACATATACACATATCTCTAGAAATCCATAACCCCTTACACTAAATGTCACAGAACTATACAAGTCTGTCTGTCTTGGATCAGAACTCCATAAAGTCAACTCTCGTGCATTCTGAAAATCTCCTAAGCCTGTCTCTTGCAGTCACGTTCCTAAATTGCTATACATCATGTTTGTCTCCAATTCATCTAAAGCTAAAATATACTTCCGAAAGGACAACAAGCAAATAAACTACTTTCTTCACCTCAGGACACAAATAAAACTTGCACAACAAAAGCATTTATCTACAGCTTACAGTTCAACAATGTTGAATCTCACCTCTTCTTCAATACTGCCCTCTCTCAGGAATTGGTTTATAGGTTATAAGAGTACAATGAAGTCACATTCTTACTGCAGCCTTATCCTTTGTGAGGTTCTACTCTCAATTTTCCTTTTTTTTTTGCACTCAGAATTTTGTTTGGTAATAGGCACAATGCGAAGCGCTCGTTTTGGAACATGGTGCCCGTTTAGTGCTGTGGTAATTCTGGTTTTGTTGCGGTAGTTTTTTTTTTTTTTCATTTCAATGTATATATTATTCCTAGCCATGTCAATATGTACACACAGATACACGTGTGCACAAAACAAACACACACATACACATATATGCTTGTGTGAATGGTGTTGTTCAGCTTTGTGGCTATTTTAAGTATCAGTATAAGTTTAGTATTTTTTTTGATTATATTTGTGCATAATGTTCAAGAAGGCTGTACTGTAAACTCTACAATGAGCATTCTATTCATTTCAGTCTAGGATATATTCAGTGCACTTTCTTTTTTCCTATCAGGTCATTAAATTAAAGAGCCTCTTACCGAGTCACTGTTGATAAGTGCCTGAGAAAGCAGCACTACCTGCGGTCAAGCCACTATGGTTGCCATGAATCAGAAAGTTAACAGGCTGTCACAAAACTTAAGCCAAATTACTATACCTGCCTGATGACACCACTGAACAGCTTGTATATGTTTATAATTAAACGTTGGTCAGCTATGTCTACATGTTAAAATTTTTACTATTCAACACCTTAGAAACGACATTGGTAAAAGAGTTTAAAGCTGAACTCTAGGCATTCAACAAAGTACACAAATAAAATACTAATATGGGAGCTGTTTTACCTTCCAAAGGTTTTTGTTCATCCAATCCTGAGGTTTAAACAACCCTACCACGGCCAGGCAGATGGCACCACTTTCCTTATTACAGCAAAATACTGTAGAAGGGATACAGTGATGCCCTCTCTCCCCACCCAAGCCTGCTGACTGCACAGTGAAAGGGCAGTTGCAGACTGATTAGGTTATCCCTCTGTTCACTCTGCAGCATATTTCTTGTCACAACATTTGCATGCCGCTTACATAACTGGCTCCCAGTCCTGACCCTCGCGCTCCCAGTCTGAGTTCTGCTACACCGCGAGTCACTGATACGAAATCAGTTACAGGTGCTTACACCAGTTATATTAAAAGTAATGATTTTTAATGAATACCTAACTGCATTTATTTGTGTATTTTATATTAGCCTGGAGTTCAGCCTTAAATTGTGAAAGTTAAATGCAAATTCAACCAAAAAAATTACTCACCAAAAATATAGTTCTTAGTTTGGTGTGAAGGATCAATAGGGCACTTCTTGAATCAACTGATATATTTATAGACCCACCCTGTAGACCCACTCCTGTAAACCTCCACCACCAATCTTCTCCTATTGGTAATTTGCCAGAGTTATCAGCTGGACCCTTTGATTCCTTCTGATATACCATCTAATGCAGCTGTGGAAAAGGCAAAAGATCAATGCGGAAAAGTTACAGTGGCAGACCTTCACAGTAGACATAGATAATTATAAATTCACATGCCAGTTGGCACCATTTTGCTAAATTATTTCAAATAATTGATAAACTTGAAAATCACTGAAAATGTATCAAAGTACTGGCAACCTTTAAACCACTGAAATGGCAATTTCCAATGTAGCTCACTTATTCAAGGGTTTGATAACGTAAATCTTGCTGTGTGAGCCTGTGTATTGCATAGGTTCTACTTTTAATAGCACCATTTTGTTAAACGCATCCCTTAATGTTTGACAGAAATTCCCATTTGTACGTTTGTCTTCATCACATAGTGCTGTTTGCTCACCAATTTATTCAGATGTGTCTGGGAAGGTGGTACTTCTTCACAATATGGTGTGTCTGTATACTGATGAGGCCAGACTAACTTGCCATGGTAAGCAGTGCATTGTGGGGCAAGGCCTGCATCAGTATTTTGAGTCCATGAAGAGGAGCAGAAGTCTGACTACATCTGTATCAAATGATTTTTATGCATAAAACTATCAGCTTCACTACTAATAGAGTAATGCACTTTGGGCTTTTGAGTGTGTTTGTGTATTTCTATATAATATCTATAAATATATAAATCTATACATATAAGAAACAGTAAACTGCAATACGGTTTTGTAGCAGGATCTATAAAGCCACAATTTTAATTTCTCTGGTTTTCACTAATCTACAGCTTTTTACCACTCTGGTTTTACATCATGATCTTACGTTAGGGTAGGTTTGGAAGATTATAGAAACATTTTAAAACCTATATCTCATGTAAAGTGCTCTTAAGGGATTCTTACTACTTTCTGTGTTGGAAATGTGTGTGTGCATCATGTGTTACAGGGTACAAAGCACATGCAGGCTTTTTTTTTTTTTAATGAATCAGTGCAAAAGGCAATAATGAGTTGCAAAGTACATTAACCTATAATGTCAGACAGAATTCAGATCAGTTCTGGCTCTGATTGGTTGTTGTGGGTTATTGCATTTTTCCCACCATCATTGTTATTAAATAAAAGCCCTGTGGTGTCATCTGTGATGGGCATTTTGCAGTACAGAACTACATTCTCTGCAAACCACTGCAAGTAAAAGGTTCATGTTGAAGTATAATTCTTTAAAACAATTTACTGCATATGAATGTGTTATAATGTAGAGGTAAAAGCATAATGCAGCTTTAAATTACAGCCTCCATAAAGAGAGAGAGAGAGAGAAGTTGCACAACACATCAGACCCACCCAGAAGGGAAGAAAAGACTTCATGGAATATAGCTGTATTTTCTTATGTAAAACCTAAAGTGGACCTGTGCCCAGATTATGCACATTGAATAAGGACTATCCCTGCACTGGAAGGGTTAAGTGCTCGTTTTGTCTAGGGAACTAAAATAACAAAGATATACTCACCCGAATCTCGAGCCCAGTTGGCTTGGCTGCTGGACCGGTCCCTGCAACCTTACTCCCTCTACGCTTGGGCGATGGAATGAGTCTCGGCGTCCTCACATCTGGGAGTCATCACATCCACAACGCTGTTTTGGACATGATAAATCACAGGACCTTAGACTTCCGGGGAGAGCGAGGCTGCAGGGATCAGTCTAGAAGCCAGTTGGTTCCGAGATTCGGGTGAGTATATCTTTGTTATTTTAGCTCCATAGACAAAATGGTCACAGAACTCTTGCAGTGTGGGGGTAGCCTCACTGCAAGAGTTAAGATTCCTATGCCCGGAGTTCTTTAAGTATTTAAATATTCTAAACAAGCAATAAAAGCACTTTAAAACACACCCTTATTCACCCATATAGTTATATGCATTGTGGAGAAATTAATCATTAAAGTTCACAGAGGCACTGCAATCACAGCTCATCTTTCCTTATTTTCTGTGACCGCAACCATCTGATGTAAACACACAGCAGATGTTTCTGGGCAGCTAGAACCTAACTGAAACTGGACTTGAGTCTCTGCTGCTAGTTTTGAGAATCTGTGAGGATGAATTACTTCACAGTACATGCAGCTAGAGAGATCGGGACGGCTTATTTTAAAATTTGTTTACTGCTTGTTAAGAATAAGTAAAGGCTTTAATGTCCATAGTATGGGCACAGGGGCACTTTACAATTATTTGACTGGGCTTTCTGACTTTGGTATAGCTGCAATATTTGGTGGATTATCATCAACAGCTTCAGGATTTCCCTTTTTTAGGGTTGCTTTATAAAAGGGCAAGCAAGATTTTAACTTAAAAGAGAACTTCAGTAATGCTACAAATTACTAACGCATACACACATTTCAGGTTGCCAGCACCTGGTATTCACGTTTTTATTGTGAGCTGTAAAACTTGGGTACTGAAGGCTATAAATAATTTTAGCGCAATTTGGTGCAGATTTGAAATAAAAACAATTGTCAGGGCAAAGACGTGTACTATTGTATTGACTTGTAATGCATGTATTGTTAAGTCTTTATCCACAACACACAGTGGCAGGATAGCCTTGTAGATAGAATTCAATTTTTGCTACAGGGTCAAGAATCCTGGAGAAGCTTTCTGTTTCAATCAGTGGATTCACGGACAGTAATGTAGATGCAGGTAAATAGTTTTTTACATCAGCTATAGCTCCTTATGGTATATTTTCAGTTTGCATTGTGTCTGAAGTTCTCTTTTAAATAATATTGTTTTAAAGTTAGCCTTTCTCTTCCAACACAGCTTTCAAATATTCTGTGCTCTTTATCTCTCTCTCTGAGCTACCTTCTGCTTTCACCGGTGGCATTACAGAAGACAAGGAGAAGGAAACCGCTGACCAACTTTGAGCTGGTCAGATCGGTGAAAGATTAAAGCAGAAAATGTTGCTGTTCCTAGTTATGGTGAATATCGTGGTCAGTGGTGCTACAGAAGAAGCATAATTGGCTAAAGTAATCAGCATATATTTAAATTTATGAATCTTTCAAATGTGAGATTCAGCCATTGCCAATTACACAATTATTATTTTTTCTGTAAAATACAGGGTGATATTTAGTAATTTGAGCCTAAAACAGCTCGGCTGTATGTATTGTCTTGTTCATAGAACTTATTGGATTTCTCTCACTGTGCATTCAGATCCAGAAACTAGAATCTTCAAGTGTTTACCTTCCAGTGTAAGATAGCATGGGCCCTGATTTTGGATCACATTGCTATGACTGAGAAGCAGACCTTTTCCTTTAATCTGCAATTCAATGCCGCTACCTAGGTTACCTGTACAAGCCACAAGACCCACAATAATGACCGTGCAATGCTGGAATGGTTAGTGACTATCTTTTACAGACACTGAAATCTGTGTAATCAGTCAAACTAACTGCAGATGGTTATAAAATACATGATTGACACTTCTGGTTCACAGTAGATTGTGTTATAAGGACCTAGCCTGTCTGTTGGGTGCACCATTGCACTGTATGTTGTAGGAAGACCCTAGAGCAAAGAACCCATCTATATCTTTATTGTTTGGTTAGAACTGCTCTTCAGAGTGGACAATGTATTGTTTTTATCTGTTAATAATAAAGAAAACTATTAGAGAAATTTCAGAGATATTTTACAAAGTAACAGTAAGTATCGAACACTCGGGCATTGATACTTTGCATTCCATAGAGTCTTTTGGGCATTTTGGTTCCATTTTTATTTATCTAGATAGACATTTTGGTGCAATTTCATTTTTAAATTTCCCTTTATGTTATGCAGATTGTTTTATTATTATCAAATGTGTTGCTGTTTTATGCTATTGAATGATATGTTTTAAATTAACTTTGTTCCTTTTTTATTATTATTATTTTTAGCAGTATTCTCCTGTTCAAGGTTTCAGTTTGTTTTGTCTCTTTAAGAAAAGAAAAAAAAGGGAACCTGGTATTTCAGTCAAAAGCAATGAATCCTGTTAGTCACTAATAATTGTAACTAACTATTACATTCCAGCAGACAGGGAATATTGAAAGCATAAATATATGTATACTTTTTGTGTATCTTTAAGTAGACTCCTTTTTTTGTAAAGAAAATTATGGATTAGTTACGCATTGATGCAGCATGTGTAGCATTTTATGAGTTTTATTGGTTGATTTTCTTGTTTGGGGGTTGTTTTACAATATATAGTCAAATTCTTTCCTGTCGTCTTACTGAAGCTGCCAGTAGCTGTTCCACAAGACTTGTATTTTTACATTGTATACACTTTTAAGAAGAAAAAAAAGGTTGTTGCAATAGGCACAGTGATTAGAGCAGTTTATGTGAAATATATAGAGGATTTTATTAAATATATATCCATTTGTTCATGCAGAAGAAATAAATAGTTCTATATTATAGGGAAGATATAGGGTTCAACTGCCATTTAACAGTGGGATTCCAGCTTAGGTAGTTCAACATGTCTAGACAGCCACTCCCAAAGCACAGTACATATACTGTATGCCACATTCATTAAGAAGCAGTCATTGTAATAAATCTTCAATCTTGTCAGAAAGAAATTATCTTTGGCATAGCAAATATTGCCCATACCCATTTACTTATCAAATTCCTGACACCTTTGTTTCAGCACTGCCAAGTAAACCAAGACATCCTACAAATCATACCTGTGAATCCAAAAACATATAATAATTAATGAACATTTAAAACTCAAGGCATTTTGACATGTGCAGGTTTTGTCAGTAGGAGCCACTATGTCACTGTACCGTTAACATTTCCATATATTTCAGATATATTTAACAACAAATTCAAGGTAAACGTAACTAGGGAGCCAACCATGTGAGCAAAAAGTTTTTTTTTTGTAATCTTGTCTACAGATTTGCAAAGGCAGAAACAGATTAAACAGGGTTTAAGCACTTTAATTACATACAGAAAACTGAACCTACTGAATCTATTGATTATTTGACTACCATGCATCAAGACAACAGATGCCAAATGGTATATTGTCCTATTACTGCCTTTTCCCCCACCTCTCCTACGTTAAAAAATGCATGCTGTAGGCTTAGATAACTACAACACTGAGTTTATAATCCCATGGATATCCTTACCACTTATAACATGGAACTGAGGTGGAACAGAGCACGAATTTATGAGTAGACCTATGGAAATCATAGGATATCTTTTTACCTTAATTCCCTTCTATATTGTATTCTTTTAGATCTGGGCTAGCTGGTCAAATCTGTTTTAAAGCTGATCTGTTTACTGTGATGTACAATGATATCAGAATTAAAGACATCCCCTTACTCACATAAACGGCTATTACTTTTATTACCTCTACTCAAAATGTCACCTGCTTATTTAAATACAGATCCTTAACATGACTGACCATATAAAGCTCAGAAAACGTTTCTGGGTGAGTTTTCCTTTATGGTTCCAGAGTGTAGTAAATGTACTCTTTAAAGTTTGCTTAAATGTCAGAAATGTAGAGGGAAATTCTGGATTCACAAGTTTTGATAAAACCGAATATAAGTAGATGTGTGCACATTTTAAGGTTCATAAATTACTTTTTCAGATGTAATAGACTACCTAGGTTAATAAGAGTCCAGAAATTGTGGCCGAAGAAGCACGGTCACATTAGTACATTGTACTGGTTCATTGTAATGCCACTGTTACAATTGATATAAAAAAAGTTCCAACATTTACCTGTAGTACAAGTCAAATACTAGCTATTGTTTTTGCAGGGCAGGGTAAAAAAATGGAAGGAAACGTTGTTACTGATACTTTTCTTTCATATATTACAATGATAATCTGCAATTAATTGGCTTCAAAGTCAATACCCGTGGGTATCTGTGGCTCACAGTAAAAATGCAACAGCACGGAAAAAAAACAATTGTTAAAATCTTCACTAGAATCCAAAAGAACATAACGTTGTACTTTTAAGCCAAAAAAAACCTTTAATTGATTCTCAGAAATCTTTTGTGCTTTCATGTTACAAGAAATCCTCAAAAACGTGTTTTAGCTTGCACAAATTACAAATCCATAAAAATCACACTTCTTTATGTAGCGTTTTCATGTCACTTTTTACCTTTAACTCCTTTGGCACTAACCTAACTACAAAACCAACATAAAAGCTAGTAATCATATTTTCTCAGTAATCAGATTTCTACTATGCAGATTCTGCTCTGTATACTATAAATTCTTCTTATTATGTTATTGGGTGGCTGGTAACGACTGAAGAGAGACTACACAGAAACCAGCATAAGTTAGACATTATTACTCTGTACTTAAAGGCAAAAAAACCCCAACGGTATGTGTTAGTGTTAGCTTCCAAGCTAACAATGGCTAGGAAGTGTTGGGAGAGCTCTGTTACTATTATTATTACTACCTATTGTTATTTTCTCCACAGAAATAAAAAAAAAAACTGCACAAAGGTATGCTTACTAAAATATTTACATTTTGTGCCTATCAGTTTAACATAAGAAACCCTAGGATAGTAACATTTCAGTTCGATGTTTCTATTTTATTCACAATTAATGGTTCCTTAAGGTTATTCTTGAACCAAAAGTACTTCATTTTACAGAAAGTCCATCATTTTTCTTAGCGCGACACTAAATTTAAGAGCTAAAACTTAAAAATGCATTAATACCTTAACTATTAACAAAAGTAGCTTATTTGTGTATCACTCAGCTGTAGATCCTCAAATATCTCTCCTTCCTTCTGGAGAGTGGCTACTTTTACTCCCCATGGTCCCTGTGTTTGTTTTCAAGTAGTCGCCTCTCCAAATTCATTCCCGTGATAGACTATAATTTCAATACAAATTAGCTAACTAAACATGAGATTGTAGTCTACTATGGGAGTGAGCTTGAAGCAGGGGCTACTTTACAACCCACACAGGGACCATGGGGAACAAAAGTAACCACCCAGCAGAAGGAAGGACAGTGTCAGCACCAATTCAGAGATGATTTGAGGATCTACAGCTGAGTGATACACAAATAAGCTACTTTTTTTGTTAATAGTTAAATCTTAAAAATGCATTCAAGTACCTTAACTCCAGAGTTTAGTGTCACTTTATTGTATTACTATATGCATACACATACAAAGCCAGATAATTATTTACATCGTTTCATTTATTGTTTAATACTGCGCTGTGCAAAGCAAAGAACAATTGTAACCGGTTGCTAATTACAACAACAGTTTTTCTTTAGTCACTTTAAATAGGGCTGTTTTAGGGATACATTCCCATTAAACTGTGCAATCTCTTACAGGGTTGTAGGTCCCAGTCAATATGAATATGGTGGAAAGTGTACATTAGCAGATGTTTAGTTCACTCAACCATTAGGTTACAATATTTTTTTTAAATAATTACAGGTATTTTAGTAAAAATATCCATCTAAAATATCTACAAAGTCTAGGTTGTCCGTGCATAGGCTATCACTGTGGGGCCTAGTTATAAATATAAGCAAACTGATTGCTTTTTTTTTTCCTATTGTCATACCTGCCAATATTGTATCATTAATCTTTTTGAAGATTTTAAAAAATAATTTTTAATAGTAATTCCATTTTTTTTATTGATTTATGAAATAAAAGGAGAAAGCAAAACTGGAACAAAAATAGAGTTGCTTTTAATGACTAATCTTTTGTTGCTTGTGGTCCCTTTTTGTTTTCTACATTTGCTTTATAAGTAGCCCCATAGTAGACAGATTGGAAAAATCAAGAAAAAAGAGTTTGAACCACCTTGAGGAAAGATCATTTTCCAGCTTCTTTCTACAGCCATAATAAAGAGTCCCCAAACAATAGCCATACACAGGTAGATATGATCATTCATTTCTTAAAGATCATAATCTTGGGAGATCCTTTATTCACCAATTTTTCCCCGCAGTGGGCATTAGTATGTATCTGTCAAGCAGAGAATAGGTACTTGCCAAATGAAAATTTCAATCTTGATGTATCATGCCAGACTACAAAAGCAGCCTTTCTTGGCTCCCCATATACTTGCTTATGCCTCATATATAGAGAGACTGTTGCACACATTTTATTTAAGAAGAAATATTTTGTTTTTATGAAAATACTTGTTTTTTTAATATTTTGTTTTTATGAAAACAACTAGATACTGTTCACAAAAAAAACTTAATGAAATATTTTATTTTGTCCTGGGCTCCTGAATGTTTGGTAAGGTTAATGAAACCTCATCTAAACAAATAAATGCATAGTAATGCATAACTGAAACCTAGTCCTCCAGATAGAATATTTCTTGTGGTTTATAAAACAAACCCATGCATTCCATCCTAAACAGAGCTCTAAATAGTTGTCCTTATAATCATACCCACGCTTGTATCTCGGCTTGATAAACAATATCATTCAACTACAAAATGAAAACTTTTTTGGTGCAGCATAATCTGCCTTTACTTTAAAGCACACCTTGCCTGAGTTGTTAGGGGCTTTTTTTTTTATGATAATAAGCTGGGTTGTAAGGACCTTACTCCCTGAAAACCAACCTCAGCTGAAAAACAGCCTCGAGAGGGTCCATCTGTCTAATGTTACAGTAGCTGCCATTTGAGCTGTGCAATTTGATTGGTTACCAGAAAATGAAATGGTTGCCCTCCTATAAAAAAAAAGCAAAGCATGTGGCCCCCAGTCATCTGGAAAGAGAATCTCCACTGGTTGGGTTATTACCTATATAAAGGCAATCAGTGCCTCACTTCAAAAATAAGAAAGCTGTTTAACTGGAGAATGTCCTTAGCTACCTGGCGATACTTTCTAAAGTGATAGAAAATCTCTGATAATAAACACTTTGCCATCTGCTAGTGTAAGGTAAATATCCAATGCTTATCGCATTGGATATTTACCTTACACTAAAAATTACCGCATGCTAGGAAAAAACAGGACTACGTCTAACTATATTCTACGACAGTACGTTACAATATAGCATTTTTCCTTTGTGGGTCACATTTTTAGATAATAGCATAAGACCTTTTGTGCCTTGCATGTTTAAACAGCAAGCAATTTGGCTTTGGCTAAACAGTAGTTGTTTTCTTTAGTAATTATCCATCTGAAACAGCATCTTCTCAGCTGTTCAACAGAAATGTGAATCTATAAAAACATGCAGACTGATACATACAATGCCCAGTTGAAGTAAAAAAGAATGGATTTTTGCAGTCATGACTTTTTGACTGTGAATATGCTTTGTATCTGTAGATATTATATAATCACTTCTAACAGCTTTATATAGCTAGATGTATAACAGAAGTAGCAGAAATTGATACATTTGCTATGACACTAGAGATTTAAAAAGAACTTGTATACACTTAATTTGCCCCAAAAATGTCTAGGATCATACATTATATCCATGGGCATGGTTAAAATAGGCCTGTGGCTTAACACCAGAGTTAGCATCACTGTCTCTTAATGAAGTACAAATGTTCACGAACCCTTCATCTATGAGTACCACTAAATATAATAGACATTTACAATAGCAGG
Source organism: Nanorana parkeri (assembly GCF_000935625.1). Lineage (NCBI taxonomy): Eukaryota > Metazoa > Chordata > Amphibia > Anura > Dicroglossidae > Nanorana > Nanorana parkeri. The sequence goes on along the minus strand of NW_017306350.1, from coordinate 1,273,684 downwards.
AAAGGGTCTAATCAATGAGACACTGATAGCACTATGATCATCACTACAGTTAATCATGCACATATCTAAATAGACAAGTAGTATATCTTTACTGTGGACGAATTCTGGGAGTTTGAGGGGTAAGGCTGGAATACAAAGCTAGATGGGTATATAACACACAATAGTGAATTTACCAAATAAACTCTTAATTATGGCAGTGCAAACAGTAGTATTGTTGTAACACATATCAGCCCATCATATTTTACTTTTTATCACTCAAAACAATAAAGGATGATTTGTGAATGGTTGTTTTGGGACCTTTGCCTTGCTGAATAAGCCCCTAAGAAAGGATGCTGCCAAATAATTCATTCATTCTGATTTTTGTCAGTACTAGGGAAAAAGAAAACCGTCCAATTTTTCTGCAGTAAATTTTTGTATCTAGATTGGTTGATAGTTGTTCGGGCATTAGTGCTTATGTTTTATTAGAACTCCTGTAGTAACACTCATCTGGGAGAACTGTAAAATAGTCAATGGCGCTAACTCTACCACATTTGAATATTAAAAGACATTATTTGATTGGTTGCTGTGGTTGTAGTGTAAAAGATTCATGTAAATTCATATTAGTAATTGGACCTTACTACTACCATATAAAAAGGTTCAATGTTTTCCCCAATAGGTAAACTGTACAGTAAGCCATAATCCCTCTCAAAGAAAACTCCCTCTTTAGCACTGTGCATCTTGCATGATATGGTTTAAACTTGAATTTTTACATATATCCTTGAATTTCTGCCTTCTGGTTAATTAATTTTATAATTCTGCCATTTGAAAATGTTTTTGTAAAGAGAAAAAAAAAGGTTATCCTAAGTTAGGAGGTTTTTGTATAGTTATAACTTACCATGTTTTGCATGTATTATTACATTTTCATTTTTTTTTAAATTAATTTGATGATATAAGAATATACAGGATTTTCACAAATTATACATTTTTGTAAACAATTTTATGTGTGGTTTTCATTCTTAGTTTAACTGTTATCCATTTAATAAAGCATTCTTTTTTTTACCCAGTCAGACTAAACTATCACAAATGGTCTTATTTTTTTCATCCTTTGTGTTTATTATTTTACAATAAACATGTGTTTATTATTTTATCCATTTATTATTATATAACATGGCACATGAAAGGCTAATATCTGCCAAACTGTTCTACCACAGCTGTGGGATAACTGTTACTTACCCCAGACAGTGCCAGTCCTGTTAGTACCCTCATGTATTTGAGGTTTCCAAGTATCTAGACAAGATTTGTTTGAGATTGTCAAGGCTCCACCTCCTCATGAAATTCCCACCCATATGTCAAGGGGGCATGTGTTTGACACCTCATATTTTATATTCTGCAGTCTGATTCAGTTTGGGGTAGAATTAGCCTTTAATATCCTGCACAAAGTATCCATCCTTATAAAAATGATACAAATGACATCTTATATTTTTATAGCATATCCCATGATGCTCTGCAGTGGAGGGAGAACAGAAAAAGTGTAAGAATATTACTTGGGCTGCAAGAGAGGAACAGGTTAAAGCAACAATGTCACCAAAATAATGTTAAACAAAAAGCTCCTGTGAATTAAGAGGGATAGGTACCTAGCCCATCGCTGATTCTTGAAGCCTTTGCTCTGCTGCGCTGCAAAGCCGCCTTAAGAATTATCACATTGGGCTTGGGTCGCCCATTGTGCTCTGTGGTTCCTCCCTTCAGCCCCTATTGTGTGCTTTATTGATGTAGAGGCTGATAGGATAAACCACAGAGCACCGTGAGGGACTCTGGCATATGACACACCAGACTAAAGTGTGTCCGTTATAAAGGTTCTTGAGGCAGCTTTGCAGTGCAAGAAGGTGAAGGCTCAATAAACATGCCAAGTAAGTATAACCGCTTTTTCTTTGCGGGAGCTTTTTGTTTTCATTCATGTTTTCAGTTACAGGGTTGCTTTAAATAGTAGTTTTTTTGGTTATACCATTAGCCACAAAAATTAATTTTTACATTTTGTTTTTTACAATAAATGTTTTATTTAGGGTACCAAAGCCAATTACTTTTTCTGGGTGGGGTGGCTAAAATTTTGTTTTTATATTCAATAATAACTTTAGTCTTTGGTCAACATATGCATTTAATTATAAAGCTGAAAACCTGTGATCACTTTTACTCAGCCATGATCTGAATAAGTGCATTTTAATCGTCTCTTAACTTATGTAGTTAAACAAAGTTCATGCAGTAAACACGAGTTTGCCGAGCCAGCAAAAAATGTAAATGTGTCTAATAAAAGCAGGGCCTTGAATATATCTGAAAACATATGACTGTGCCTTGCCCCGTACTGTCTTGCTAAAGTGAAGAGCTGCTGCATGAAGTGTCAGTTACAACTCAATTACATAAAAATATTTGTACCCGTTCTCCGTATGGAATACATCCTTCTGATCAATAAGGCATTTTCTACTTTAACGTAATAGCCAACATTTCATATATCCAAAGGCATACATTAGTCGTAGTACAGACACGTGCTCTTTGGCTTTGACCCAGAATTCTATATAATTGTAAGCCTTGGAAAACATCCAAACTCAAGTTTAGAGTTTTTCAAAGATGATAAGCACGTGCTGGAACAAAAAGCCAGCAATAGTATGGTCAGGATCGTTTCCAGGCACAGCAAACTAAGCGGCCACCTACAGCGCCACTAGCTGGAGCTAGGGCGCAAGGGTGAATTGTAATCTAAATTTTGGGGGGTCAGACAAAATTATTAAATATTAATTTGTGAAATGTACACCTGTGGTGTGTTAATTTGACTGAAGTCTGCTTTTGTTTGAAAAGTGTTAGCACTTCATACACAGTCCATAGACTCACCTTTGCTTAAACAAGTACTTTGCTGCAGACTTACATCTGTACAAATCATGAACTAAATGTCCACATGTAGATCTTGTATGGGGGGAAGTCTGCAGTACAAAGTAGCTGACCACACTGAAAAGATAGGAGGGTCTGTGGATGAGGGATGAATGGTGGACACAAAGTAAAGTGAATTCATTAGAAATACAATGTGGAAATATTTCACCAACAATTTAGCTCAATATTGCCTCTCCTCTAAATATAAATATGACAAATCATTTGCAATATAGGTGGACACATGAGATTTGGGATATGATCTATGCATAGAAGATGAGCATATGGAAGGTCAGAAAATGTGGATAAGGGAATAGGAGTGATAATATACCAATATCTGTGACGCTATTAGAAAGTAAAAGGACTAAAGGGATTTATGTGAGGGGGGCCAGATAGTATATGAGAACTACTGATTGTTTGGAAGTATATATCCTAGGGGACCAAAGTGTTCAGAAATGACTTTAGCAGAGAGACCTGTGGCCCCCACGTACCATTTGATAGCCGGGCCTTCCCTTACAAAAATCAATATTAATGCCCTGTAGCCCCCATAGAAGCAGCTATATCAAACAAAGTAGCAGTGATGTACAGTAGTACATAGGTTTTTTTCCATCTTGCCAGCCGAGGGCTGCTGCAGTTTTACTAGCTCTTTTAAATCTCATTGGAATCATATATTATATCAGATATGCACCAAGCTGAGGCTAGGGTCTACACAGATTGGCCATTATCCCTTATCAGCCAGACCCATGAACTGACTGTCCATGGTAGAGCATGTATCCATTTCAGAGAGTCCTATAAGCATTGGATAAAGATGGCAACTACCGATCAGTCTCTGGCAGTGGGTAGGCTGTTGACTGCCAATCACTATACTAGATTATCTTTTTGCTGTGAAGGCCCTGGGGAGGGGTGGGAAATCAAAAAATAGATTCAATATCAGTTGTGGCTCATAAGATATTTTTCTGAAATTTCGATAATTAAGGAGTAATATTATACAGATAATTTCACAGAATATTGCCCATAAAATAGATCTAATTGATGGCTAAAATAATTAAATGAACCTCACCTATTCCACAAATTACAAGTGGTAAACTATGCAGGATGATATCCAATTCAGTGATGAGTATGCGTCTTGTCATTCCCCATTCACACAGATAAATTAACTTTTTTTGTTAGTCAGCATTCACAACATGGGTTCCAACAGTTACTGAAATATCTTCCCTACTGCAGCATCGTGGGATTCTATAAATAAATGCCACTCTAATGTCACTGGTTTGTACATTTCAATGTTATGCACCTATTCCATCCATTGATCATCCAATTTATTTCTCCACATTTTAGTATCATATCATGAAATGATTTCTAAACTGTGCTACATACATCTAATGGAATTTATGTTTTATGGGTTTGAATTTGTACTTAAATCAGAAATGTAATTGGGTACCGATGGTGGTGGTAAGGCCTTTAGTCAGCTTTCCCTGCTTTCTAGGATATGTACAGTATAAAAGGTTTTCTGGTATTTCACTTGTGGCTGGATGCTGATTGGTCTAAATAACACTGGCTTATTAATGTCCTGGGACTTCCTGCCAGTATCTGGCAATTCCCATGTTCTCCTGCTGGAGAATTTGCTATTTCCCCTTAACTGCAATGGAGGGTACCATGTACTGTATCACTTTACTTGCACCATAATGGAACACAGATAAAATGAGAGCAAAACCAGCTTGTAATAGAAGAAGCAGAGTGGGTGGAGCTGAGAACTCAAATACAGACATAATTTAACCTCTAAACTCCCAGGCAGATAGAAGACAAAGAAAATGTTATTATGTTGGATGGATTTCTCCACTGGATTCACACCTTTGCATTTTTGCTTAATGCATTTTCCATTGGAATCAATGAAAGAACTCAAAATGCATGCAACATATGCATTAATACTCATGTGCAGTGCAAGGAGTGACAATGCTTGATAACACGTGCTGACGCGCGTTGACATGCATTTTAATGCTTTTCCGTTGATGTCAATGGAAAACGTATTGAGTAAAAAAAAAAAACGTATGGGTGTGTCAATAGCAAATGTATATAAAGTATATTCCCAGTCAATTTTTCTGGTAATAGATTCTCACAAT
>NW_017306350.1:1266655-1268615 GCF_000935625.1 Nanorana parkeri | reverse complement strand
AATCTGCTATTGGCATTCTTAAGCCTCATGAACGCCAGCAGTGTTGGGCTGCATTCCAACACAAAGACACAGTTACTAGCCTTATTTTCTATGGTGCCAGTTCACCTAGATCAGGTAGAGGCAACCTCAGCTCTTTAGCTGTGGTGAAATTACTAGTCCTATGTGGCACTGCAAAACTCAGACAGCCATAGGCATGACTCTCAGAAACTTGATGAGATTTGTAGTTTTACTACAGTTGGAGTGCCAAGGTTACCTACCCCTGACCTAGATGCGCTATGTCAGTATGTGCTGGACAAAAATAGGATAGGTTGCATTTTTGTTTTGCGCTGCTTGTTGCAATGTGCTGTAACATGTTGAGTGGAGCAGTAACATGTCTCAACGTGCTGCAACACATGCATGCCAGCATGTGTGTGTTATGTGCATGCTAACTCATTTACTGTGGTGTGACTGAGCCATTAGTGAATAAAGTGAAGCTATGTTCACTTTGAATATCCAATCATGTGCAGGAGAGCTTAAAGCTGTATTTTGCTTGGCACGTCAATGGACAGTTGAAGTGAACAAAGCTTCATTTTATTCACTAAGCTAAATAGACATTTTTGGCTCCTTTAGTAAATCAGTTACATCTTGGCACATATTTATACCCTTGTTTCAAATCTCTGCACAATATAATGCAGGGCTATGCTACCTTGGTCTGGGGAAACTACAGATCGTGCCCCTGCCTCTAGGAGTCATGCTGTGGCTATCAGAGCCTTGCAATACCCATTGGGATTTGTAGCTTAATCAGCGATGTAGTGCCGAGGTTGCCTACCCCTGCTGTAATGTATCCAGGGAGGGTAAATACAATGGATTTCAATCATTAGGGCTTCTTCAGCAGGTTTTCCGGTGTTCAATCACTTGCCAGTCAACCAACTATTTTAATCAATGCCACATCAGCGTCTAGGACCTTATGAAGACAGACACTTCATAGTGCTGGAGTAATCCCCACTTTGTACTCCAGTTTATATAATACACCACCTTGTTAGCGAGCTGGTCCTCGCTAGTACTGTGAATGAACACAAGACAAAGCTGACATTTATGTACCAGTTCTGTTACAGGAGAAAGGTAGCAATGCATGGTGACCCCTTTCCATGAACAAAGGTGTTATAGAAAAGGTTATATCGTAATCGCATCTGTTATCATGGATAAGCATCTATGCATTTAAATGTACTTCTGGATTCTGCACATCTTCTGCATCATCTGCATTTTACACATTTCTGTGCATTTTGTAAACAATTGTACACTTAGGGTTGTATTTACAAAACAATTTGCAGAGCTATTTATCCTGCGAAGGCGCATATACATTTGTTCTGTGCAAATGGAGGCAACATAGAAGTTTATCAGTCTATTTTCTCTCCAGGTCGAATGTTATATCAGGATAATACTACATTGTGGTCACTAGATGGAGCTGAAGAGCATAGGTAAGAAGTATTTATTTCCTATGCTCTCCAGCTCCATCTAGTGCACATAATGCAGTATTTTCCTGAAACTCGATTTGCGTTGGGAAAAAATATATATACATATAATGTTCATTTTTGTCTCTGTTCGTACAAAATGAATGTGCATACAGTTTTGCAGGATGAATGGCTCTGTGAATTTTTTCATCAATACACTACCAAGTGTTTATACGGTCTACCCATGCATTTTACACGCTCTTTTATTCATTCCTATGGAAGCTGTGAAAATGTCTGTAAAATGGTATGTGGTGCATGTTCTCTCCTTGCCAGGGTCATGCATTCTGGGGAGGCAAGTGAGGCTCCAAGTCTAAAGCCAACAGCTTTTTCTCCATTTAGATCGGCATCTAACAGGTTACACAGTTCGGAAAGCCTCCCTGTTGTGTAACCGGTCATAGACAGGCTCCTCCCTGTCTCCTCCCTCCTCCAGACATAGCTCGGTGACTCGGCCTGGGGAGGTGGTGGTCCAG